>NC_049209.1:512500-595000 GCF_013347855.1 Anguilla anguilla | reverse complement strand
TACTCAATAATGAATCACAGAAATGCAAATTCCAGGCTAATAATGGATAGCATCTTATTTGTCATGTTCTCGTGATGAAGAAAAGATACAGGACTTTTGTTCATTTGTTCTGAAAAACAACACAGTGAAATTCTCATAATTCAATATTTGTGCATTTTCCTATATTTTCATAATGTTATATTTGTGTGTTTTCCTATATTTTCATAAACCTATATTAGTGCATTTCCTATATTTTCATAATGCTATATTTGTGCATATTCCTATGTTAGATTTGTCTGTTTTCCTATATTGTCATATACCAATATTTGTGCATTTTCCTATACTTTCATAATGTTATATTTGTGTGGTATATGTTTATATCTTGGCTCCAGGGCTGCTTGTGACTCTGCTCGGCGCTGTGTGTGAAAGAGCTCGGTGTGTCAGCTCGCCATACACTGAGGATCATGCCGCTGGGAAACTCAAGCGGTTCCCATGACAACAGCAGCTGTGCGATCCAGGACAGCTTCCTGTCGCCGGTGCTTCCTGCCTGCTACTCCATCATCTTCATCGTCGGGCTGCTGAGCAACGCCGTGGCGGCGTCAGTCTTCTTCCAGCGGGGCCGGACGGACTCGTCCCTCGCCGTGTACATGCGGCACATGGCCGTGGCCGACCTGCTGCTGGCCCTCTGCCTGCCCCTGCGCATCTCCTACCACAACCAGCCCGGGCCCTTCCACCTCTGCAGAGTCGTCGGCCTCTTCTTCTACATCAACATGTACGCCAGCATCCTCTTCCTCAGCCTGATCAGCCTGGACCGCTACCTGAAGATCGTCAAGCCTGTCTGGGTGTTCCGGATCCAGCGTGTGGAGTGGAGCCGCAGGGTGTCCTACGCTGTTTGGGCGGGGCTGGCCGTTGGGGTGATCCCCTTCCTCTTGGGGAAAAAGGGCTCTGATCCCTGCGAAAAGATCTGCTTCCACTTCCACCACAAGAGCCTGTTCGGGGGAGTGGTCAACCTCCTGACGGTGGTGCTGTTCTTCGTTCTCTCCCTCTGCTTCCTGTGCTTCTACGGCCAGATCAGCGTGAAGCTGTGGTCCCTGTCTCTGGGGACTGACGAGCAGGCTCGACATAGGAAGAGACGGCTCATCCTCAAGACCTTCGTGGTGCCGGTCGTCTTCACTGTGTGCTTCATGCCCTACCACGCGGTCCGCTTCCCCTACGTGCTGTCCCAGATGGACGAGAACCAGGAACTGGACACCAAACAGACGCTGCACTTCCTCAATGAGCTTGGGCTCTGTCTCTCTACGTTCAACAGCTGCCTGGACCCCATCATATACTTCTTCCTGTCCAGGACCTTCCGGAAAACCATCATCTGCGTCGTCCAAGGCAAGTTTAAGAAGATGTACGACATGAACCAGAGGCGAAGCAGCGTAGCGAAGTCGGTCACGGAGATGTGAGGGCTGTGACTCCAGCCTTTGGCTTCATGAAAGGCCAAAGATGTGCCATGAATGTTAAAACAAGACTTCCGACATGATCACTGTTCTGCTTTTGTGTGTTCACTGTAAAGCAGGGCTGCCCAACCCTGTTCCTGGAGATATACAGTGTTTCATTTTAACCCTAATTTGGCACACTTGATTCTATTAATTTGCAGCTCCACATGATCTCTAGTTGTCGAATGAGGTGTGCTTTGTTGGCATTGGAGTGAAAACCTGCCGGTCGGTAGATCTTCAGTAACAGGGTTGGCCAGCCCTGCTGTAAAGCATTTCATGTAAAATTAGTGTTAAAATTATTTTTTGACATATTTTGAGTTACTCTAAACTTATTTAAGAAATGTGTTTTGTTTGAATTTGGTTTTTACTGGGCTGTCTATAGAGTTTTACCCAGTGAGAACATGGTTGTTTTTTTTGTAAGAGTATATTACTCACTTTCTATGCCAAAGAATCAAAATGTCATCACTGAGAAAAATGAGCGGTGAGAAAAGTTGACCTTTAAAAATGATGCACTGTGAAGGACTGCCCCAAAGTATGTAACCTCACCCTATCGCCCCTAACCCTAACTCCCCTAACCCTAACTCTAACCCTAACCCTAACCTTCAGCCATCCGAACATCCAGCGTCATGCGTGGGGAGACAAACCCTGCAGAAACCCCACAGAAACCCTGCATACGTACAGGATTTCCAACGTGAAAAGGCCATGAAACATACAAGCGGCTACAAGCATTATTCTACATGTATTAATTATCTGTTCAGAAGCTCTAGGTTTTGTGCTGTCCTTTATTGCTAGCAAATGATGGGCAGCTCTATATTTGTAGCAGACCACATGTTAAAGTAAAATAAGGTTGAGGAACTGATGTTTGTGGAAGCTTAATTGGCGAGCATACACAGAGTTTTTCATGCTGTGCTTCGCACTTTTACTTAAAAATGTTTCCAGCCCTTCCAGACCACGGCATAAACAAACTAGAATATGCCGTGGTCTGGAAGGGCTGGAAACATTTTGTTCTGTCAGTTGTTAGTATTTATGAATATGCCACCTATGGTGAATAGAAGCTGATATTTAATCTGTATTTATTTGCTGAGGTACTGTAAATCCTTGTATCTTCTAATGTTCTTGTGAGCTGTAATGGTTTAGATGGCTGAAATGGATGTCATCAAAAAGAAAAAAAAAAATATTAATGGTGATAGATGTAATTACATAACATTACATTACATTACATTACAGGCATTTGGCAGATGTAATGTAATGCATCAGTGATCAGTTTGATTGGTGCTTTTGTTACAGCATTTCTCATTTAAAAAAAAAAAAAGAATAATAAAACAAAATGTTCTTAGGAGGAAGTTTCAAAGTGTTCTCTCTGATTGTAAAAACCTCACAGGAAACATGGTTTTATATAATTTCCTCTTGTGAATTTGAAGTGTTAGCACCTCCTGTTGGTGGCCTAATTTTATCCAAAATAATTTTACAGATTAATTGTGACAGATTATTGAAATGATTAATCATTTAACAAGTAACATTTGTCAGGAAGACACCCACCAAGTAATGATGTAACATGCTTTTCCATTTTGGGCAAATAATTCCAAATTCAAACAGTGTCTGATATAGTAAATTACATAGTCTACATATGATACGGTCTGTTTTGTGAGCCACAATGTGAATATCAAACATATTTACTTACATTTTCAGTTTTTAAAATGTTTTGGTTTCAGTTTCCATTCAGACAGAACCGTAAATGGCAAACATATATGTTTCTTGAAGAAATTGTGTTTACTTGTTTACTTGCTGGGAAATAAACATGTATAGAATGCAGGGACTGCAGTTTCCTGGATAATTATTAATCCCAGGCAGCTTGGTGGAGCTGATCCCTGTTAAGCATTCATTTTGGCTCTGAGGAACACCATCTTGCGATTTGATCAGGAGAGAGATTTTGCAGAATGTTTTTGGGAGGGGGGTGGGGTGGTGGGGGGTGGGTGGATGTGGGGAGGGGGGCAGCGTTTCCCTGTGTAAGTGATCCTCCCGTGTAAAAGCCGCTTCGTAGTTATTCAGGAGAAAGCGGCTCTTTCCCGTTAGAGAGATTCGCAGCCCCGGCCCGCGGTGGGAAACAAACGGGACGCGTTTCAAAGCGCCGGGCCGACGGACCGCGCGCCCCCCCGGGCTCCTGATTGGCTGAAATCTCAGACACTTCAAAGGCTGCATCATTCCTGAAGGTATCAGGCGCGGCTTCTTCATCTTGTAGACGCTCCTCGTCTTCCTCCCTCAGCCCCTCAGCCCCTCTGTCTTCCCCACTCCGGTCCCGATGAGGAACGCTCACTTTCGGGATGGAAGAGATGTTCCGGCGCCTCTGCAGCGGACATTACCTTTACTCTCACAACATGGCCGCTCAGTCCCTGCAGAGCAGCCGCACGTCATGGCGGACGCGATCTCCGTCCAGATCAAAGGGAAGAGCTGCTGCAGCTGTCGGCTTTGCGTTGAAAAAACATTATGCTTATGATCTGTGCGCACAAACAACATCCTTGTGGTTAAGGACGTTAATGTTAAAAAAAGAATGTGTCCACATCGTGATCATGTCCCTGGCTAGAATTGTTAATTACCAATACAGAAGGGGGGGGGGGGGGGGGGGTACATGTAAGGACTGTAAGGATGCAGGGAAGCCGTAATCTCACTAAAAAAATTTATTTTTCTCACAAAGGGTAACAGTATTCTTTTAGGATTACTGAAGATAAAGATTACACAAGGAACATGCTCATTGGTTGTTTACTTTTTGTACAATGAATATCAAACACATCATCCGCCAAATATTAAAATGAAAATGGAAAGATGCCTTAGCAAGATGTTTATAAAACGAGTCACAGTTGTAGTCATTGTCTCTTTTTACATGAATTTCCATTATGAACAACTTTTAAAAATCCACAAGCAGTAAAAAATCTTTACATCAACATGACTTCAAAATGATTACTACACTTCCTCTTATTCGCTTTTGATTGAGTTTCAAAATGCATTTCACACTTGATACAACATAAAATGTGACAAGGTGTTTCATTGTAATACTTAATAATAATCAAAAACTACAAACACACCCTGAAAAAACAGATCAGAAATAAAGAGTGTGCATTCCAGTGGAATGGGACGTGTCAGCGTTGGCACTGCTGACAGGCGTGTGGTTTGGGTTTGGGTTTGGGTTGGCACTGCTGACAGGCGTGTGGTTTGGGTTTGGGTTTGGGTTGGCACTGCTGACAGGCGTGTGGTTTGGGTTTGGGTTTGGGTTGGCACTGCTGACAGGCGTGTGGTTTGGGTTTGGGTTGGCACTGCTGACAGGCGTGTAGTTTGGGTTTGGGTTGGCACTGCTGACAGGCGTGTGGTTTGGGTTTGGGTTTGGGTTGGCACTGCTGACAGGCGTGTGGTTTGGGTTTGGGTTGGCACTGCTGACAGGCGTGTGGTTTGGGTTTTGGTTTGGGTTGGCACTGCTGACAGGCGTGTGGTTTGGGTTTGGGTTTGGGTTGGTTCCAGTGCTGACAGAACACAGCATGTCCTGTCTGTTAGCACCTGACCCTTTACGCGTGCGCCGGCCCCTCCCTCTCTTGCTCTTCCTCCTCCTCCCCTTCCTGGTCTGGGGCTGGGGGGTCCTGAGGGGGGGACACGGCTTTGGTTGAGGCCTGGGCAGCGCTGTCTCTGGTGGGGAGGCTCGCGTACTTCAGTGAGTCGCCGCTGGCTGGCCTGGCTCTGTCCGGGAGAGAAACACATTCAGGGCTAAAGCAGAAGACTCAGCTCACAGTCCACTCACAGAGACTCAGCTCACAGTCCACTCACAGAGACTCAGCTCACAGTCCAGTCACAGAGACTCAGCTCACAGTCCACTCACAGAGACTCATCTCACAGTCCAATCACAGAGACTCAGCTCACAGCCTACTCACTGAGACTCATCTCACAGTCCACTCACAGAGACTCAGCTCACAGTCCACTCACAGAGACTCAGCTCACAGTCCAGTCACAGAGACTCAGCTCACAGTCCACTCACAGAGACTCATCTCACAGTCCAATCACAGAGACTCAGCTCACAGCCTACTCACTGAGACTCATCTCACAGTCCACTCACAGAGACTCAGCTCACAGTCCAATCACAGAGACTCAGCTCACAGTCTACTCACTGAGACTCATCTCACAGTCCACTCACAGAGACTCAGCTCACAGTCCACTCACTGAGACTCATCTCACAGTCCACTCACAGAGACTCAGCTCACAGTCCACTCACAGAGACTCATCTCACAGTCCACTCACAGAGACTCATCTCACAGTCCACTCACAGAGACTCAGCTCACAGTCCACTCACAGAGATTCAGCTCACAGTCCACTCACAGAGACTCAGCTCACAGTCCAGTCACAGAGACTCAGCTCACAGTCCACTCACAGAGACTCATCTCACAGTCCACTCACAGAGACTCAGCTCACAGTCCAGTCACAGAGACTCAGCTCACAGTCCACTTTTTACTCTGTGGTTTTACTCTGTAGATTTACTCTGTGGTTTTACTCTGTGTTTTTAATCTGTAGTTTTACTCTGTAGTTTTACTCTGTGGTTTTACCGCTGATGGGTTAAGAAAGTAACTTTGATAACTGTCATTAAACTCCGCTGGACAGGAAGTCCCCTCCCGCACAGTAGAGCACTCACTGCATCTCAGTGGCTGCTGCTGCTTTCGCTGCCTTATATTTGCTTTTCTTCAGTTTATGTGAGATGAACCAGACCAGGAACACCACCAGGCCGGCCCCCAGCAGGGAACCAATCACAGCCCCAGCAATCGCCCCGTCCCCCAGCTCTGTTAATAAACACACGTGAGTGAATATAAACACCGTAAAATACACAATAAATGAGTTCCTGAAATTAGTCATCTTACACTGACATAATGCACTTAAACTCAGATAGGTGAAGGGGTGGGGGGCAGTTTGCTGTTCTTACCTTCCACGAGCTTAATGGAGCAGGTGGAAAATCCCACAACGTTAGACGCGTTGCACTGATACTCGCCAAACTCAAACTGAGACAGGTTTCCGATGTACAAGACTCCCGTGTGAAAATCTGAAGTTGCAATCAAAACACACAAGTAAATCTAACAGCTAGAGCTTCACAATTCACCAGTATGACAGAAATCAGGAGCTAGCCAATGAGAGCTGCCCAACCCATCATCCATGTGACCATGACTGAACCATGAGATTAGGGCTTGAGTCAGACTCACATGAACCATGCTGAGATAGGGCTCGAGTCAGACTCAACTGAATCATACTGAGATTAGGGATCGAGTCAGACTCACCTAAATCATACTGAGATTAGGGATCGAGTCAGACTCACCTGAATTATACTGAGATTAGGGCTTGAGTCAGAGCTGACTCACCTGTCCTCCCCAGCACGCTCCGAGCCTTGCCCTGGTTGAGCTTGGTCCAGGTGTAGGTGGGGGTGGGGTTTCCCCGCTCCGTGTGACAGGTGAGGGTGACCAGGTGACCCGACTCCACCGTGCCGTGAACAGCGCAGAAGGGGTTGGATGGCTTCTCTTCAGGAACGAGAGCAAACAAAACATTCACACCTTTGCCTCACACACACCCTCTGTCCCTTTCGCGCCAGCAGAACGGCAGAGAAGCTGTTTTTAACCCACGAGAGCAAACACTGCCTGGCTGGCTCGGCTGTGTCAGAGCACAAGCTGAATGTGCGTGAAAGGAGGGAGGCCATTTTAGATAAGACCCAAATGCACTGTAATGGCGTCTAATGTCTAATGAAATACAGTGCTGGTGGTAACGCCAGGAACGTTTACTGAAGAAGATCTGACCAGAATTACACTGCATGCGCCTTAATCTGATCAGCACCTTGCGAGTCTGAGAGAAGTGTTTTACTAGCTTTACTATTGTGTCTGCTTATTTACTAGATTTACCATCAGTCATTTTACCATCTTTAGAGTCCATGGCAAGCAGTTACAGAACGGCACATTATTGTGTGTATTAAGTCTAGTTGCATGAAGAGGAAAGGACGCATCTTAAAGATGGTCCTGATGACAATTAAGCAGCAGAATCATGGAATTCCATTCAGTGACAGAATAAACAGATTAACTAAAAATGGTTTCTTGATTTCCTGGGGATTTCTGCGGGCTCACAATGTTGCAGTAAAGGATTCCTTTCTCAAGCGCGTGTAATAAGCTGGGTTGTTTACATGTTCTCAAAAGCGGTAAGACTGATGGATGAGAATAGACTCTGGCAAAGCTCGGGTATGACCTGCTGTAATGCAGCTCTGTATGTTCTGTTTACACTCATGGAGCTGAACGCGGAGGCGCACACAGGTGGGTTTTACACTCGTGGAGCTGAACGCGGAGTCGCACACAGGTGGGTTTTACACTCGTGGAGCTGAACGCGGAGGCGCACACAGGTGGGTTTTACACTCGTGGAGCTGAACGCGGAGGCGCACACAGGTGGGTTTTACCGAGAACGTTGACGTTGATGTTTCCCTCCGTTTGTCCCTCGGCATCGGGGAAGTTGTGCACCACACAGCTGTAGACCCCGGAGTCCGAGGGCTTCATGCCGCTGATGACTATGGAAGCGTTTTTCGTGATGTTTGGGAACGCGGGTTCCGTTATTCTACCCGCAAAATCCGCTTGGATAACAGCCTTTCCTGAAATGTAGTAGTAAATCTGAAATGGAAAAGTTTTATTTTAAAAAAAGCCAATGATGTATCCATAACAGAACGGAACAGCAAAACAGTCCTTTCACAGCTGAAAGGCTCGATCCTCTTCGCTTCTCTGCACACCTTGTCTGTTCATATCAGGACTAAGTGGGTGTATTTGTTGGGGTTTTTTTACAGACGTCCAGGGGTACACATGTAGTACTGCAGATTTGCTGAACATTTAACTCCCGTAACAACCGCTCAGGTGAGGAATTAAAGTTGCACTTGATCCTTCAAAAGGATGGGTAATGTCATGCACAGGGCAAACGATGCAGAAGAGCTGGTTCATTTGTACCGCCTGGTAATTGCTGCCATGTTGGGGAAGCGTTTGGGTGAAGTACACAGTCCACATTTGCAAACAATTGAAACTAAATACCAAAGAAGGGCTGCTAGAGGGAAGCAGCGTAATAACAATGCTGGTCATGGCAGGGGAAGCTGCTGTGGCCGTCTCAGACCACAGACCTGATACCGCATCCCCTGATGGGTTATTGATCAAGGGTATCAATAAACTGATTTCCTGTCTACATGCAGTGCTTGAGTAGAGGCCAGCAGCGTTATGCTCAGCCCCACGGCAGCACTGTTTATTTTCATCTGACTCATTTTAGCTGATCACACACTAAGCTTACGGTAATGAAGCCCAGGGTACACAGTTTGCCTTGTCTTACTGGAGATCATGACGAGAGAGTGCTGTACATATCATTACCATCGCGCTGTGTAGTGTGCGTGTGTGTGTGTGTGGGAGAGGGGCACGTCGAGTAGGGTGGTCAAACTCCAGTACTGGAGGGCCTGCAGGTTTAACTCCAGTACTGGAGGGCCCGCAGGTTTAACTCCAGTACTGGAGGGCCAGTGTCTGCAGGTATTTGCTCTTTTCTTTCAATTAAGGACATTTTAATTTCCTTTCAATTCCAATTCCAATTTAGGCCTTGGGAATGAAATGTGTGGACTCTTTAGCCAATCAACATTTTAAAAGAATTACTGATGCTGAAGCACACCATTACCCAGAAGACACTGCAGCCCCCACAAGACTAGAGTTAAACCTGCAGGCACTGTGACCCCCAGGACTGGAGTTAAACCTGAAGACACTGTGACCCCCAGGCCTGGAGTTAAACCTGCAGGCACTGTGACCCCCAGGACTGGAGTTAAACCTGATGACACTGTGACCCCCAGGCCTGGAGTTAAACCTGCAGGCACTGTGACCCCCAGGCCTGGATTCTGATGTCTGTGACATAAGAGGGAGACTGAAGCAGACGTTGCAGGGGCCCAGGACGGCCGTACGACACCCACCTGCTGTGGCACCATGCTGGATTTGGGATTGTAAGACCACTGGATGTTCAGGTTGGTGGTGGGCTGCGATGTGGAAAAGGTGCACCCCAGAAACACGCTCCCCCCGCTGGTCACATTCACAGCTTTCTGGGGCGTCTGGACCGTGATTGAATTAGCACACCCTAAAGAAAACAAACAAAAAAACTGATTTGGCATATGACGTAAAAAAAAAAAAATTATTTATTATTTTTTAATTTATAAATTTGGCACCCAATGTAGGGCTGAACACATCCAATTCCCACCCTGATTTGAAATGCCCAGTTATCTGCAGCTGTGGGTGTGTTCGTGTGAGAACCCCACTGCCGATTCGGCAGAGTGCAGACATCGACGGTTCTGCTCTGACACACATGGGGTCCCCAGTTGCTTCTTCTCACTCCGCAGACCACAGCTGAGCTCACACAGAGCGGAGTCAGAGGAGGACCATTCATTTTCAAACTTTCCAATAAAAAGACCATCCTCAGAAAATAAACCAAGGCCATACAAAAGATCAGCCATATACGGCTACACCCACAAAAACCAAATGAACCTTAACCGAATGCGCCACACAACAGCCCAGCATATGACATTTTTATGTATAAAATTTAGTCATTAAAAAAAAAACCAATAGCATACACAAGAATTAGAAACATGATGTTAGAACTGGAGTCTCAGCCCAGCCAGGTCCTCATATCTGAACCACACAGTCCACACATTTCTCCCAATGCACCCTGTCTGCTGGCCTTTCTTACTGCGCTGATCTGATCAAACCAGATTCAAAACTCTTTTCTGGCAGACCTGCCTGAATCCTGAATTACTGTAAGTCTTTGAAGCCAGGAATGCAGCCTTAAATCTGTCACAGAAAACTACGTCCTAATTGCTTTGCATTCGAGCTGATCTCCTCTGGAGAGGAATATTTTTTTTCCAGTGGAATCCTGCACTGCATCTAATCTGAATTTGATAATATTAAAGTTAAATTATTATTTATCTAAATGCTTTTCAACAGTGATTTTGAAAAAACTAACAATGGTTTTAAACAGGTTTAACTCCCAGTAGGGAGAGCCAAGTTGCTTATGGTAAATCTCCTTCACCAATCCATGCCCATACAGAGAGACTTACCCATGAAGCAGAACAGCATTGCCAAGCTCAGCTGTGAAGACAACATTTTTAATCACTTCTCTGGAAAATTTGGCCGTCTCTTGTTGCTGCTTGGTCCAGAGTGTTGAGTGGTAGACTCAGATTTGTCTCCTCGTATCGCTTATCAACCGAAACCCCAGCGGGCGGGCGACGCCCACATAAACTGTGACATTTATTTCCCTAGCCCATTATCGCGCGGTGCCCGGCACAGCCTGGCTTTGTCCCTGTGCATATGGGCTCGCACCTGTTTGTTCGCTAAATCAGATAAGCTGGGTGTGACCACTTTGGCTTTTTACTTTTCAAAAATGTTTTTATTTGAATTCCAACCACTGACCAGCCATGGATCCTCAGCCAGAGGAAGAGCCGCCACTCAAAGCAGAACATCAGCAGAAAGGCCTGCATCACTTACAGGGTCAGTCTCACCCACACAATACAGCTCAGTTTAACTGTCTGGCTTAAAACTTAGGTCTTATGTTTATGCCCAATATAAGAACGAAAATTACTTCTACTACTACTACTACAAATAATAATAATAATAGTAATAATAAGTAATTTATTTGTAGTGTGAGGCAAACAATTCATTAAAAATCTAGCATCAAGCATTATATACAGTGAAACAGTGGTTGCTGTCAAACAGCCCTACTAAATGCAAGAAGCATTTGAATCCCCATTTATGCTCATTTAACACCAGCTTTACTGTGCTGTGTGTGAGGATGAAAGCTTCTTCACTCTGAATGATTAAAATGTTTTAAATGCCATGAGATCAGGTCTTCTGCTTAACACATCACTATAAGTATAGTCCAGGACATTTTGTTTGCTGACTGAAATGTTTTAACACGCCATAAGGGAACATCTCCTGTTTAACACATCGTTATAAGTGCAGTGTCCCTTTAACTACTAATAGTCTCAGTATCTGTGACTGATTAAGGCCAGCTGCACACCTGCTGGTGATTATTACTAACATGTTAAAAGCAGGTGTGTGAGGAGCAGAAGGGAGGCCATTTTGTAAGAAGCAGGGTTGAGGTTCCTTCTGTGAAAAACATGCAGTTTCCCTTTGTGTATTTAAACTGACAAACCCTCCCTACCATGGATGTTTATAAAATCACTCTGTGAGGAAAATGAATGCCCAGCTTTGTCACATATGGTGTTAGAAGTGGGAAACACCCCCTTGCTGGGGGACAGAAGTTATTTATTTATTTTCTGAGACAGTGCATGAGGCATATAGCTGCATGCCTTAAACTCAAAGGGTGATGCAGAACAGCTGCGGGGCAGTGAAAGACATCGATGAGCGTTAATCATGCATGACTGGGAGCTGCAAACAGAACAGCCAGCGCCCCAGGAAGAGCGGTACAATCTACACCTGTGCTGCTTCAGTTACCTGTGTTTGGGGAAATGCTCAGGTAAGAGCTATTCATCTACACCTGTGCTGTATTAGTTACCTGCATTTGGGGAAATGCTCAGGTAAGAGCTATTAATCTACACCTGTGCTGTATTAGTTACCTGTGTTTGGGGAAATGCTCAGGTAAGAGCTATTAATCTACACCTGTGCTGCTTCAGTTACCTGTGTTTGGGGAAACGCTCAGGTAAGAGCTATTAATCTACACCTGTGCTGTATTAGTTACCTGTGTTTGGGGAAATGCTCAGGTAAGAGCTATTAATCTACACCTGTGCTGTACAGTGACCTGCATTTAAGGAAATGCTCAGATAAGACCCCATGGCTGGCTGAAGGACTCTTAGAGTAAACTGTAGACAACCCAGTTACCTGGAAAAAACACCACTATGACATGAACGCTTAACTCAGAGAAAACTAGATTGGATTATCACAGGCTGTCATTTACCTGATCTGTTAACATATTGCTATTATTGCAATAGTAAGTGAGTGTGAAGCAGACAGAGTAAATGGCAGCATGAATGGCTCTGAATGAGTAAGAAGTGCTGATATGAATGAACATGTTACGGATGAATTAATGAATGTTTGCAGTTGCATGATCAGTCGATAGCTTTCAGGAGAGCCCATCAGCTCTTCATGACAAAATAAAGAGCTGCAGTGAAACTGCTCATCATCACAGTGAGTAAACATGCGGAAGGGAGGGCTGAATACAGCCAGCGAGCGAGTGAGTCACAGCATCCAGACTGATCTGTTTTTCACACAAACCTCCTACAGGAAACCGACATGAAAACAAAGGACAGCCTTTCCAATCACAGCTCAAATAGCAGAGCATACTGAGCACCGTGAGCCAAAAAGGATGTTTCCAAATAAATATATTCATGGCATGTATGTGCTGAATATTTAACCCCATCCATTTAAAGCTTTAATACACCCACGTTTATAGTGCAGTAACTTTCCTATGACTGTGTCTCAGCTGTGGACGTTATTGGCTTCTTCGTTAAGCCAAAATTCAAACTTCAAACCAGAATAAATACAAATAGAGGAAACATTAATTATATTATTAGCTGTTTGACAGACAACATTATCGTGGGCAATGTCAATATTTAACGCAATGTCTATGTTCATGGCTGGATATATATATATATTTGGAAAATCGATTGTGGCCCAGCTCCATAATCGCAACAATACAACTCTACTGCCACAACATAAATTATGATACCGAAAAGAAAATAAATCAAAAAGGTGATGTGGATTATTTCATTATTTTAGAATGAGTGGATTTCTCTGTGATGCTATATGGCAAGTAAATAAGAATAAACAAAAGCAATGAACGAGAAGCTTGGGCCGAAGGTAACAGTTATAAACATTGGCAAAACAAAGATATTATCTCCAGATAGCACACAAAATAACACCCCCAAAACCACCCACACCCCATTACACACAAACCATCAACACCCACAAAACCACCAACACCCCATCACACACAAACCACCAACACCTCCAAAACCACCAACACCCCATCACACACAAACCACCAACACCCCAACCCACACAAACCACCAACTGTCTGTAAGAGTAATGTCAGATCACTGCCCCACTGTGTGTGCTGAAACATCACACAAGCTAACTTCTACAGATAGGTATGTTCCACTACATCTTGCTTATGTGCGATCGGCAGAAATATGGTCACAGAGCTGTACGAAGCAACAAATAAAAGCGTAACACCAGAAATAAAAGACGGTAGATGTAGGGAAACTGAGCACACGCTCAGAAAGACAAAACTGCCGCTATGATTGACACTAGCCTGAAAAACACCAGGAGGGTGAAGTACAGACTTGGCCTACTTTACAAAAGAAAGCCAGACACTGAAAGGAGGTGGGCAAGCTGGGGTCTGGCTGGGGTCTTGGTGGGGGAGTTGCTCGGATATTGGTGGGGGTGTGGCTGGGGCCTTGGTGGGGGAGTTGCTGGGGTTTTGGTGGGGGTGTGGCTTGGGGTTTTGGAGGGAGTGTGGCTGGGATCTTGGTGGGGGTGTGGCTGGGTTTTGGTGGGGGAGTTGGGGTTTTTGTGGGGGTGTGGCTGGGGTCTTGGCTGGGCGTGGTATCCTGAGGCACAGGATGCAGGTGAAGATCAGCATTAGATCTACTCTTCTATCTCTCCTAATCAGGGCCGGCTCTAGGCCCAGGTGACCGGCTCCACTGTGCCCAAACACACCACCAGGTCTCATATCAGTTGGCAAGCAGTATATAGGTGGGAACTCCCACTGAGCAACCTTACACTGGCTTAAAAATGTAAAGGTAAAAACGCTGATAAACATCCTGTCAAATCCTGGCTAGATGTACGTTAGCTGGGAGGAGCCAGAACCTTCTTTATTCACAGACGACTGGAGCTGAATAAAGAGCCTTATCAGAGCGGCTGAGTAACAGCGATGTGTGGCAGTTAATCATTACCGCTGGGACTAGGCTGTGCCTTGCCTATGCTGTCATGGTACGAGACCATGTTGCTTTTTAGAAATATTACCACAGTAAAATCACACTAGAAATGTAGGTCGTTCAGAACTTTCAAAGTGTCCCTGAAAGTTATTTAAACCAATTTTCCCAAGGCACGCAGGAACTACCGCCCTGGGCTATGCGTGGCAAATTGTGATCACTCACTCACTCACGGACAACCTTTGAGGGAGGTTTGGTGGGACGCATGCGCAGGTGGTGCTTCGTTTAGTAGGACGCATGCGCAGGTGGTACAGCACGACATTTTTAAGCACAACTTTATCGCTTAACGTTCCTTTAGCTAACCCTAACATGTTCGCGTTTCGCATACTTTAGCTAAACTAGTTAGCGCGTACAGATCGCCTACTTTAGTTAACCTAGTTAGCGCGTAGGGATGCTATCCTGCACGCATGAGTAGGAGCTAAGGACACACAGCTACAACCACCATACAGATCTATGGACACATGGGGGACAACAAATAACGTTACAGAGGTGAGGACGCGCCATAGCTAGCTAGCTATATACGGAGGGCAAAACGGAGCTTTAGAATGTCGCCAGCAGTGTATGCGAGTGAGCTCGACAACACATTTCTCATAGAAAAGGTAGTTTGTACCCTTTTTTTTTAGTTCTTTGCAGTGGTGGTACAAGTGACAAGAAGTAAGTGGTACTGTGCTGTTAACCTTTATTGATCGCTGTACAAGGTTAATGTGAAGTAGCTAGCACAATCTGACAGTACTAACCCATAAAAATCCTACTGTGAATGGTACTTGCTCAATCGAACGGTAAATGTGAAAAACGTTACAAGCGGCACGGAAATTTTCTGTCACACCCTCAATAAACGGCAAAACTCCCAGTAGAAGATTGAATTAAATCTTTCAACGTTATATATTTTCTGAAACGTTATCGATTCTGCTTGACCACAGTGACTGAAACTAGGCGATCTGAGCGTATAGTTTCTATGTAAATTACGTCAAAAGGATTCAGCCTTGTTGTTTGCTACCTAAACTTCACAGCACAGTCATTGCCGTTATCATGATTGTAGCATGAAGTGTCTATTTCCAACCAACTGCCATGTTTGAGCGCATTAAATCAACCAAAAAACATAGTTCGCCAAGTTGCGACGTGGGTCTGGACGGTTTCGTACTTGTTTAAATTTGAATCTTAAAGTGACATACTATCATTGACCTATTATCCCAACTGCTTGATATCCTTCTCTCCTTTTGTTTCATGTTCAACGTTCTTCGTCATATTATGTAGTAATAGCATGAAGGCTGGGTTTTGATTTTTGATAATGAGATGCTCGATCAGGCGTAATTGTGTACACAACTTCCTGATTCATACCCGCTCAGTTGATTGGTCACTCTGGTCTCCTGACCATATTTCTGCGATTCGGAGGTATTCCTGAGTGTTGCAGTCAGTGCAGTGATTTGCTCTGTGGCTTTGAAAGTCGCTTTTGCTGTGAAAAACGTATGTACAGATTTATTTATTCTTTATTCTGCTTGTGCATAGATCACATCTGAGTAGTTCTGTAGCTTGTGCAGAAGTGTAGTCATAGGTCTTAAGTTCGTTGAGGCCCTGCATAACATGAAAAGCCCTGCTAATGCTAGCTCTGAGAAAACAGGCGAATGGCTTTTCTTCCCAGAAAGTGATGCTTAATTCAGACTTCTTCTGGTTTGGCTCGCATTTATAGGAACTGTAATTTCTGTCTCTTTAAGCTGTAACAGAATCGCCTTTTGTGCTGCAGTCTGTGTTTGTACCAGCAGATGGCAGTATTGAACTGCGGATTAGGGCCAGCTACCCGTTCAGGAGGCTA
The DNA here is from genome assembly GCF_013347855.1 of Anguilla anguilla. NCBI lineage: Eukaryota > Metazoa > Chordata > Actinopteri > Anguilliformes > Anguillidae > Anguilla > Anguilla anguilla. Next base: position 578,721 of record NC_049209.1, on the reverse strand, counting down.
GGGGGACACTGAGAGGGGGTGAGCTTGCTACGTAATGAGAGCAGAGACAGACGTGCCTCTCTCTCTCTCTCTCCCTCCCCAGCACGCACCCCCCCCCCCCCACCCCCACTCCCGTCTACCCCCTGAGGCCTGAATACGAGCAGCAGGGCTCCCTTCTCTCAGCACAGATGGTGTGAGGAGCAGAGAGCTCAGCAAATCCTACGACCCTCAATATGATTTCTGAAAATGGTGAGCCAGCTCAGCACAGGAGTAGCTGCCACAGTGCAGTGCAGGAGTAACTGCCCCACTGCAGCGCAGGAGTAACTACTACACGCTGCAGCACTGCAGAGTGGATGTTCTTGCAGATGTGGCACAAATGCACCAGCATTCACCTGTATCTGTGCTCTTAAGCCTATGTAAGGCTACCTTGTGGGACTGTAATGAACATTACTGGGGATAAATGTGGTTGAAATTATCCTGCATATTGTAGATGTGGGCTAATTCAAGCCTTCCCTGAGACAGCACCACTCAGAAAGATGATAACCTGAATGCAGACCACAGACACAGAGCTGTACAGCATGATGTATGGTGATATCATCACATGCGCTATGATATCAACACTATCCGCAGCATGTAACTAGCTATCTTTGCACAGCAGTGCTAACCAGACTGAGTAACAGCTGATGTAGCTCAGCGTTCAATCAAAGATCAGATGACTCTTATCGTGTTCGCTCGTGACAAACCTGGGAAGCAGAATATCTACTTTCAATCTTCCTTGCACTCCATTGGCCAGCCCTGAACTTAACCTCTGCTGACTAAAGACCAGACTGTGGATTTTATTTTTTATTTTTTGTACAACTATTGTTTGCTACATTTATCCATATGTACCCTTTTGCATGAATGTGGTGTCTGGGAAATGTATTTGGTTATTATCTGTTAAAATGTAACATTGTAGCTCTGCATCTAACCAAGGAGGCCAATTAAATGGCAAAGCAACGTGAGACACGGCAATAAGCTCTGTGAAAAACAAGCAGACATTCCACCTGTTTACCTGTGTTTACCTCCGCATTATGTTTGTCCTGCTTTCCACTGTCATTCTTGCCTTTTAAGTGAGTTAAAATTAGCAGTGCATAAAATACAACTGAGGACAAATTTTTATTTTTACTTCTTTTTCCACGCAACAAATCTGACATCTTTGAGGAAAATAGCTTTGTGCTGAATGTTTCAAAGAGAGATGCAGCAAAGAAAGGAATTCAGAGATGTAAACATGATCATGCAGTGAGGATATAGAAATAGTATTATTAAAGTTATAATAATTTGGGCTTCTGATTTTTTCAAAACGCCAAAAATGCGGCAGAGGGGTCACACAAGATGAGATGCTGGCATGCAGCTTAGAATTTTCAGATAATGAAGTGCTTCCCTGTTGGACTCATTAAATCGCATGTGAATGTAAAACAGTATTGACTGTAGTTTGGAGAGGGGCCCTTGCTAGACGGATGGGGACTGGATGGTTGATTAGTTCTATGGTTTTGTTCTTGTCTGACAGCTGATTGTGTAATATTGACTAAAATAATTACTTTAAGTTAAACTGACAGAATCCAGATCAGCAGTGAATCTTTGACACATTTCCAATGCACAATACCTGGGTAACGACCTCCAGTGTATTGATTAATTAGAAGCATCCCTTGTGGTTTGTGTCCCCTGAACAGTATCTGTGGTGTAATTTCAGGTTTGTTTGCTGAAATGCGGTGCATTGCGTCCCCACAGCTGCGTCCGTGCGGAAGTCCAGTGGATTTTACGGCCCGGTCACTGGTGTAATTACCCGGGTGTCTGCCTCGTACGGCCACTGTGCTGCTCAGCGCCCAGCACAGTCCCCCCCGCACACGCTGAACCGCACTCAGCACAGCCCCCCCTGCACAAGCTGAACCGCACTCAGCGCAGTCCCCCCCACACTCAGCGCAGTCCCCCCCACACTCAGCACAGTCCCCCCTGCACGCGCTGAACCACGCTCAGCACAGTCCCCCCCACGCTCAGCACAGTCCCCACACGTGCTGAACCGCACTCAGCACAGCCCCCCCTGCACACGCTGAACCGCACTCAGCACAGCCCCCCCCGCACACGCTGAACCGCACTCAGCACAGCCCCCCCCGCACACGCTGAACCGCACTCAGCACAGCCCCCCCCGCACACGCTGAACCGCACTCAGCACAGCCCCCCCTGCACACGATGAACCACGCTCAGCACAGTCCCCCCCACGCTCAGCACAGTCCCCCCCGCACACGCTGAACCGCACTCAGCACAGCCCCCCCTGCACAAGCTGAACCGCACTCAGCACAGCCCCCCCCGCACACGATGAACCACACTCAGCACAGCCCCCCCTGCACAAGCTGAACCGCACTCAGCACAGCCCCCCCCGCACACGCTGAACCACGCTCACCACAGTCCCCCCCACGCTCAGCACAGTCCCCACACGTGCTGAACCACGCTCAGCACAGTCCCCCCCACACTCAGCACAGTCCCCCCTGCACGTGCTGAACCACGCTCAGCACAGTCCCCACACATGCTGAACCACGCTCAGCACAGTCCCCCCCGCACTCAGCACAGTCCCCCCCCATACTCAGCACAGTCCCCCCCACATGCGCTGAACCACGCTCAGCACAGTCCCCCCCACACTCAGCACAGTCCCCCCCGCACACGCTGAACCACGCTCAGCACAGTCCCCCCCACACGAGCTGAACTGCGCTCAGCACAGTCTGTCCAGAGAAAATATTTCACTCTTCCACCGTCCTGAAGCTGCTCCCAGCACATATCACGATTTCTTGAATTTCTGCAAAATAATCTATGGAGATCGCACAATACAAGGTCACCTGGGTTTTTACGAATGTGCGCTTTGCTACAGCAACCATCCAAGGTGCGCGTGCGTACCGTCTACATCAAATGAGCAACGACATAAACCACTCGTGTGGCCTGGTGGTTTTTAAAAAAACGACCAAAACTCATTTTTATTTTAAGAGTTTAATCTGGTGGTTTACATATGAGCTGGAGTCTGACATTAGAGGAACATTTCTACTGAGCGTTGAAACTCAGGGAAAGTGTTTTTTTTCCCAAAGGGAAGGAGTATGGGTTCAGCTCTAGCCCACCACTCTCTGAGGAGCCCTTGTGGACTTTGGGCTCTGGGCCCTGGGTTGGGATGGAATCCCGGATGCATCAGAAACCGCTCCCTTCTGCTTTTGCATCCCATAATCTCTCAGCTGAGCTGCCATCAGTTTCTGGCCCATGTTAATGCAGCCTTTCAATATTTCATGTTTTTATATGGAGTGCTGACAATAGAGCGGGGGAACGGGGAGCGTTTCGCTGATCCAGTTCAGTGGCTCTGCATCCATCTCCTTAACAGAGCAAACGCACTTCAGCCCTGAGAGTGCTTCTCTTCCGCTGGGGAAGGTTTGAAAGTTTACAGAAAACAAGAGTGGCTTCGGCGTGCTGTCTCAGGCCTGCTTCGGGTTTCCTCTTTGCTTCTCACATTCTGCCCACTGAAAGGCAGAGAGGATGAGTTATAAAGCCGAGCTGTCCTTGAATAGTGAGCAACGCTCCGGAAAGTGAAAGATGATCAAATTAAAATGTCCGGTTTCTACGCATTCAGTTCAGCATAATATTCAGCAAGGCGGCTTCACTTGATGAGCCCGTTTTTCACACGCCAGGAAAGAACCCCTCACCTGCGCTGTCCTTGCTCTTCCCAGAACTGTGCTTCACGGCGATATTTCACCAGCGCAAAACAAAATGTCTGCCACTGCGTCACACTGTTTGGGAAGGGATCCAAATTTGACTGATGTATTGGCCATAAAGTCTGTTCTCCTTTCCACATGTTTACATCTGTTAGAATATTGTACTTGGTTTTTTTTCTCTAATTTTCCTACTGAATACATGCTACATTCCTGCAGTTATTAATTATCCCAGTTTTTTTTTAAGTCAACCAGTAACAACCAGGTTTGTTTTCACATCAACTAAATAGCAGCACTGGTTCATAGTGTCCAACTGCATGATGCACAGGCAAAACATAACAGCATTTTAAATGTAAGTGCGCATACATATATCACACTGTTTCAGCCGAGACTGACTGATCCACTCTTACCATGCTTTATAGGCCTTTTATACTACAAATAAGGTGAATTAAAATGCATGTGCCATTCTGAAATGAGCCATTCTTTTGAGCGGTGGTAAGAAGCCATCTTACAGTACGGCTTCTACATTTAACAATGCATGTAGCTACAGCTAACTAGCCTATACAGTTAGGCTGGGAAAAGGCTAATAGCAAATCGCTAGCTAGTACTGCAGTAAATAGTAATGGAATAGTAAAAAAAAGCCAACTATCACACAACTGTGAATATTTTCACTAGCTGGCTACACTTCACTAGTTTCATTCAGTAAGCTAGATAGCCAGCTGTATGAATGAAATAGGGAAAGCTCTGGTTTTCTAGCTGGCCAAACAAATGCCTTTTCGGTTTGAGTATGATTTGAGCTTGTGGTTTTACCCTGCAGTCGTACTATGCTGGTGTTTTTCTTTATTTACTGTATAATTTAAAATCTATATTAGTGTAGACTTGTATTTTTGTTGATTGCAGAAATTGTGTAGATTTAAAAGCAATAATATATTTATATGTGTTATTCCGAAGGCAAATTTGCTTCCTGAGAAAGATTGTTTCTTTGAAGTCTTTTTAAAACATGTTTTATTGGTTGAACTCAGGTCACATGTTCAAATCCTTATATATTTAAATATAAAATGTTTAATATATATTTCCCTGTGTGTCTTAATAGAGTACTATGAACAGGTGTTGTGATTGGTTGCAGCAGATGTGGACCAATGAGGAGAATTATTGATGGGGGATTGGCATATGGGCAGGAAAATTCAAGAGAAGAAAAGTAAGCATAAGAGGCATAAGAAACCCAAATAACCCAGGTTTGTGTGGCTGTGGGAAGTGGCATCTAAATTCAGCCTGTTTATATGAGGTCAGAGGTTACAGAAGTTAATGTTTGTGAGAGGAAGGAGTGCGAGTTGTTTGTTTATGCGGGAAACCCTAGAAAGTGGCAGAAGCGCTTCTGTTATTTTCTGCTGTCTGCAGATGAAAGTACCGCAGCACTGCTGCTGAGGACAGGTGTACCTGAGGCAGGTACATCACAGGTGTGGTGGGGATACCTTGCAGAATTAACAAAACTAACGCTAGTTCCACCCCTCCCTGCCAAAGGGCTTCGGCCATTCTGATTGGATGATATTTAAAGGAATGCAAATGGAAACGCAATGCCGGGCCTAGTATAGTAAGTATGTGCACTCATGTGAATGCAGCTTTAGCAGCAGTGATTTCATTTTTCACATAGGAAACCTTTACCATAACCGTAACCAATCAGAATCCAGACGGATTTGAATAGTCTTGGCGTGTTTCAGGAGGACTAATATCAGAATTGTAGTAACGTTCCAGAGGGCTAGCGGCAGGATCACCAGTCCCTCATCATCGTTGACACTTTGTACATTTGTCTAAAATGACATTATTTAGCTAACTATGAGTACATGGCGACATTTCTTAAGGTTTTTTTTTAACCTTTTTTCTGTGTAAAATGTAGATCTGTAAATTAACAGTGAAGGAATGGCATCTCACTGAGTCAGCTGTCAGATTTCAGCTGGTAAACTGTAGCATGTTTATTCAGTGAAATGGTGATAGGAAGGGGATGCTGTTATTGGTCATTTTATATAGATTAAAATGCATAACAAGTAGTCAATATTTTCTTCTTTTCTTTTTTTACTCTTTCTGCGATAGGACAAATCAATTGCTTTATTATCCCAATTAGCCAGCATTTCCTGGGTGATAAAACTAAGGTAAAAACCAAGAAAATGGCTTTGAATCACAATGAACATGACCCCCCCACCCAACCCACCCCCATTAAACATTTTCTGTCAGAGTACTATTTACCATTTGGGGACTAACTGCTTAACAAACAGAAATGAAAGAAAATAAATAAAACATATTAGTCCTCAAAGGGCAAATGAAAAGACTGCATTATCATGTTTCCTGTATAAGCCTTTATTTGTAAAAATTCAATTGGCTTAATTATAACCCTCTTTTATACCACATAATATCTTATATTAGTAAAAAACACATTTTGCTCAAACACCTACAAAAGCTGATTGACACCATCACATTAATTGGCACAGACAAAAAATGTAAGGAAATACAGTTTTATACCACATAAATTCTGAATTCATGGAGAAAGACAACTCATACTCAAAAGAAAAGCCAACACTTCAATAATAACTGTAGTATTAGATAAATGTGATAATGTAAAGAAAAGCAATACAGTACAAAAACAAAATGCATTTTATTCCAGGGCAGGATGTAAATAGAAATGTATTTTCTTCCAGTCAGAAAACAGAACAATAACAGGTAATAAATGAAACAGAAACGGTAGAAAAGGAAATGTGAGGTGGTGGCCTGTTTTGGGGCCAAACTCAGGTTATCTGGCCTGAGCAGCTTCTCTCTAAGTGCTAGTGGTGGCGGGAAAAGTTTCTCTGATGTCCTGATGCCAAAATGGCTGCTCATGTGACGGGGTTCAGCGAATAGAAAAACACGTACCAGTTCTAGGTGTTCAGCCAATCAGCTCTATGCTCTCTTCCAGACGAGACTGGTCTGGCGCTGACCGAAAGGGCGTGACACACGTCAGCCGCAGTCGGCCTTCCCTCAGCGGGCCATCTGCTGAACCTGATTAAACTACCAGCAGTGTTTCACTTTCTTACACAATATATTGATGATGTGCAAAAGCATAGATTTGCACACATCAAATTTTTTTTTTTAGCTTATTAAAATACATTTTTTATTTTTGGTTTTTGTGTCCCATATTTTAAGATGTTTCTCATAAAACATGCAATTAGAACACAAAAACACGATATTTTTTATTTTATGAATGTTGTGAATGACACTAATAAACAAGAAATTGGAGTAAAAAAAAAAGTTTTCAAAACTCAAGTCATGCAAAAAATAAAAGAAAAGAAAACAAAAGAAAACGCTATCTTTATTCTTTTCCGTTTCAGAGATAGGATTCATTCAGTCTGCTAGTGCTGCACAAGCAGTCCATGCCTTTCGCAGTGAAGCAAGCTGCTATTAAGCACTGCCCTGTACTGTTCATGCATTCAGAAATATTAAGTGAAAGATATCATATTTACAGCACAATTCACAGATAATTACACATATACACCAGAGGCAAGAAATTTCACACTGAAATCAGCTCCACAGTTTCCCTCCTCCGATGCCCCCTACCCCCCACCCCCGCCCCCCATCCCCCCCCCCACCCTCTGTGGATGTGTCCATTAGACGGATGATGTACAAAATAAAGAAAAAGGCAAAGAAACATGTCATGCCAGAATTTTCCTGTGGTTCCCTGGACAATGCCTATGGTCACCATCCCAAAAAGCACTAACAGGCGGAGTAAAGCAATTCATGTGTACTCATGTGCACCGGCGTTGTGAGGGACCCATCCTTCAGTATTCTGGATGACAGTGATTAGTATCCAAGGGTCACGTATCAAAAAATAAATAATGAATCAAAATAGGTAGAATACAAGAAGATCACACTCTTAAACCAAACATCCCTGAAAGATTAAAAAAAAGGAGGGAACGGGGGCTGGTAATTCAGTCCTGCGCTTTTGTTCTAGAAGATGCTCGGGGCTCCTGCACCACCGTCCTTTCAGGGTCCTCAGCTCAACTACGCCTCCTGTGACATTAAGATTCCTGCAGAAAGGCAGAATGGTCTGAAGCATGATTTGGAATGCAGGTTCTCCGCTGCTTCTCATGTTATTTTATAAATGTATTTTTATGCGCACCATGACGCCTGTGTAAAAATGATATTCAGATTCCTCCTGCCCTCTGTACTGATTATAACAGGGCACAAATTAGTTAAATAATCAATTTACTTACAAATTAAGTCACATTGTAAGTCCCAAATGTAATGAGTGGTCTTACTTATAACCTTTTAACTGTTAACCCAATGTATCTTCAGTTGGGGAAAAAAAAGAAAGAAAATCACTAGTAAGGTGATTTTGATGCTTTATGAATACTTTTCATGAATCAATGAGATGTTTTCATAATGGCCTCCTACAAAGCGGTTTGAAACAAAGGCCAGGGGCTCAGAATCTGTCAACATTTATCTCTAACTGGTGCGTGACATTAGCCTTAAGACTATAAACCTGATGTACCTTCATCTACGGTACTTAGTCATCAGCAACAGCTAAGAGAGGGATTATCCCTTCTGCTGAACTTTGACCCCTGACTGAAAGATTGCATCGTAAAGAATCCTCTCCTCACTCAAACCTTCAGTAACCTTGATGGCACGGAGAAAGTGGGCGGTCCTTGGAAAAAATATCAACACTTTGTACATTTGTGAAAAGTTGAATGACCTATGCAGACCTACGCAGTTTATTTTGTGTCTCTTTAACAGATGCAGGCCACAGTGGTGTTACGTACTCGCCATTGGCAAAATTATATATGCTGTAAGATCCAAAATAGATCTGCAAGTTATCATTGGCCAGCTAGATTTGGGCTAATCTATTACTGTGTATAGCTTCATATCAGCTCGGGTATTCATAATTAGGAGCAGCAGGATATTCTGAAAGGCAGAAAGCGCGGCAGCAACATGGAGATGATTTGAAGTTAAAAACGTACGTTTGGAATTCAGCTTGTGGAATTCTTTGATGGTTTGGTGGAAGCTGATGGGTGTGTGTTGCTATGGGTTCCTGCGAGGCTTTTCTGGAGCAGAGCGCTGCATGTTTGATGCCGTTCGCCTGAGAATGGGAATGGGATTAATCCATAGATGCCGATCGGATCGCGGCACAAAGCCGAGGAATGAGAGAGGCTGATGATGAAGATGAAGGGTGAGGAGAGGAAGGCTGGAGCTGAGAATGTCTCAGACAAAATGGAGGTGAATAAAGGGAAGAGGAAACACAAACAGGCTGAACATGGCAGACGGTGCCTGGGCGAGGCTCTGAATGTTGAGATGCTCGTTGAATCTACTGCATTTTAGCGTAGCATTTGTTCATTTCCGAGAAGGAAAAACGCACCCACTGCAACAATGCCCACAGTTTTAAGAGTAATCTCTAACCACATCCTGAATTTCTACAGACTTGTCAAAAGTAGCTTTCATTTGGGGCAATTTAAGCCCACTCAATCATGATCAGAGATTGTCATATATTAATGACATTTATCTTCCAAAAGTAGTAATTCTGTTAATTCCTACAATACAAATAGTTTTTAAGGCTTGCTTGTCTAATGCAGCTACTCATAATGCCACAGTTCATAAATCTCTGTGTGTGCGAGGCAGGTTGCTAATTAGCTTGACGAGTGAATTTCCAAATCAGACACTCTCTGCTTGATAACGTTTTCAGACACATTTTGATTTAGTACCCTCTGTGCCACGATCCATGCATCATTGCTGTGGTGTGGATGACATCATCCTCCAGATGCTGCTCTGTTTCATTGCCGGATTCTGATTGGTCAAGCAGAGATGCATTGGACCAATGTAGGAGCTGAATTCCCTGTGGTGTAGTATGTTGCATTTGAACAGAGCTTCAGGCCATAGGAATGCATAGTTACAGTAAGTATTCATTAAGGATTCCTGGATTATTGAGGAAAATGCTATTCAATGAACTGCGCAAGAAAAAAAAAACTGGCTACTGTAAAATTAAAATCTGAACATTTACCTATATGCTACCGAGAATGTGCAGTAAAAAAGCTTAATCTTTCAGATCCTCTAATTATCCACTAAAACTATAAATCATCCACCCAACCACGGCTCAGCAGCGTTAACTGTACTTATTGATTTCTGGGGAAAGAAATCAGTAGAGCTCAATTTTTCATCTGTTGCTCATGCTTAACAAGCACACTCACTACTCTGTGAATCATGCTTGGGCTGCTCGCGTTCGACTAATGGCAGGGCTTCTACCATGACACTGCCGAACCGCTGAGGAGTCGACCAATGGCAGGGGTTCTACCATGACACTGCCGAACCGCTGAGGAGTCGACCAATGGCAGGGGTTCTACCATGACACGGCCGAACAGCTGAGGAGTCGACCAATGGCAGGGGTTCTACCATGACACAGCCGAACAGCTGAGGAGTCGACCAATGGCAGTGGTTCTACCATGACACAGCCGAACAGCTGAGGAGTCGACCAATGGCAGTGGTTCTACCATGACACAGCCGAACAGCCGAGGAGTTGACCAATGGCAGGGGTTCTACCATGACACGGCCGAACAGCCGAGGAGTTGACCAATGGCAGGGGTTCTACCATGACACCGCTGAACAGCTGAGGAGTTCTAATAGGATGATGGGCACTGTCACGCGTGATCGGGCGCTAGCTCCTCTGTCGATGCTCAGTGGACATGCGTCACATGTAATGCTTTTCTACAGTAAGGCAATGCTTAGACAATGTCCCTTTTCTCCTTCTGATCATTGTCCACCCTGCAGTTTCCGAGTGAGCTTGTCTTTTTTTTTTAATTCTGAATTTCTTTCCACATCAAGGTTGTACCATTTAAATTATGTAAAGTTAGCAACCATATTAGTTTGAATTAGTGCAAAATCTGATTGCGTTTTCTGTTACTATATTTATTTAGTTCCGTTCATTAGTGAGGGGGAAGAGGCACCTGAAATCCGGTCCGATGCTGATAAGATCATGCAGGAGGCACTCTCCAGAGCTCAGCGTTAATGGCTCCTTTCACACTGCCAAAGATGACCTGCCTCATCCCTAATGTTCTAAATATTGGGGTGCAGGGTGTGCCTGCCCTGTGGGGGGGAAGAGGGCCGTAACCGAAACGCTTGAGACGCCCGAGCTTCATTTCGGCGGACAGATCTGTGCCGTGCGTCTCCGGGAGAGCAGACCGTAGCTGTCTCCCCACGACCTGGCGCTACGGCGTCGCGTTGGGGCCCCCCCCTGGAAGCCCCACCCTCCGTACAGCCTGCTGTCGAGGGGGGTCCAGGAGCTGCTTCAGAAAGCTTGGGGGGCGGGGGCGGGGGGACTTGCCCCCCACCCTCTCTATCCACATGGGAGGAGGTGGCATTTCTGTTCGCTGGTCTTCCCTTCAGTGCTATGAGTGGGCTGCTCTACCAGCGCGACTTTGGCGGGATAAGGACCGGGAACTCGCAGTGAAATATGGCCTCTTTGGCATCACAGTAAGGGTCCCCTCTGAAGCTGAGAGCTGTTGAGCTGCGTATCTGAGTGCTATTCTGGAGCGAGTGATAGTTTACATGGTTTGATGAAGCTCTTTTATATATTTCCTCTTTTATGGTTTCTGGTGGAGATGCGTTTGGTGGACCTGACAGCACGTTGTGGAATGGGGACGATGACTTCTGCAAGTCACGGTCTGATGGAGAATGGAGGGAGCAGGAAGAGATGGGGGGGGCGGGGGGGGGGCAGAGGGGTAAAGCAAGAGTGGCGCCGATTCCTGCAGCAGCCCAGAGATTCCCAGATTAAAAAGTTCCACCTTTGTGCATGAGGACAAACACAGTAACTGCGGACACTCAGAAAAATGTTCAGGTAAATACAGCAAACACAAACGAAAAACCAGAAACGAAACAAAAAAAGGCAAAAATGTGGTTATAGGCCATTTTGGTTGTTACATCAGTTCATGGCTTTTATCATACATCTCCGTTCCTCAGAAAGCAGACCTATTTCCTGATCATGTGGATGTCGTCCTGGGATTTGATCCTGAGTGACCAAATATCAGAACAGTGGGTCGACTGAAGCGCTTAAAATCATACTTGTTTTTTAAATGGAGGCTGAGATTTTATCCAAATGATGCTCTGGAACCAAAGACCTCCTGATGACACCTCCAAAAAATTTTTTTAAATAACAAAATAATAATAATTGTGGACGGGCGCATACTGTATCAGATGTTAAGTGCCATTATGTGTGTGCAGCTCTACCATGAGAGCATACAGCATACAGTTGCAGTTCACACTATTGGTTGATATGTCAGTTTATATTTAAAACAGAAAATAACAATGCAGAATCCCCATTTTTTAATACACAAATTTTTTTTTTACATCTTTATATGGTTGATGAAATAACTTAGCTCACTGTGGATTTCTTTCTATCCGTATAGAACACAAAGCGGTTTATGAAGTTTGTGGATATCTACAGTCGAACACTACAACCAGTTCAAAAAAAGGATACAATTACAAGTTTGACCATGTCAGTGGAGATACTGAATGACAGAATGTACAGTGTATGCTTTTTTTTGTTCTTTTAAATAATCAAAATGAATAACTGTGCCTCGTCATCTAATAATGCACTCCAGAGCATGTGAAAGTGACACTCTTTGAAAACACATCATGTTCAAGACAAAATAATAATCATCATAATCAGAATAAAAAATACCCCAAGAAATCGCCCAAAAGCATTATGATAGGAAAATCAGGGTTTTGAGCTGACTCTGGGAGGGACGCAGCACAGGAGGTCCCCCAAGATGGGCGCGGCCAGAGCTGATGTCCGGGAAAGAAAGCGTGCCGCTCGCAAAACCAACGCAGGACCAACGCAGAGCCCGGAGGAAGCCGCTGTACAAAGTAGAAACACTGAATTCTGTGTGCGTTTCCATGGGAACAGAAGAAGCAGGTGATTGGGGTTTGCTCAGCCGAGGCTCCCGTACAACGGCCTCCTCCGATTGGTGAACCACAGTGGGTGCGCTGATTACAGTTACAGTATCAATAAAAAGCCAATCAGTCGCTTTTGAAATATCTTTTCTCGAGATTTTCTTTCTTTTACAAAAAATATCATGCAGTCTTGTGTCCCAAACCCGCAGAAGGATGTTTGTTTGCTTGTCAGAAGGAAAAGAAATTCATAGGCTTGAAATGTTTCTCTCGCAATTATTCTTAAACATTCAAGTCATTCTTTTTAACACTTTTTACATGAGAAAAGTCGTTTAGATTTACACACGCATGTGTACTGTATATATAAATATAATATATATATATATATTTATATAAATATGCATATACATATGTATTTCTTTCTATATGTATATACATATTTTCCAATTGTATCAAAGCCAATTTAATGTGCTCTCAAAATATGGCCCATGTTTCCTAGGGAGTCGCACATCAATTCACGTAGTACAACCAGTAGATTAGGTTGAAGAATCCGAACGTGATGGGGAAAATGACGCGGGACCACTTGTCAATGGTGCTGACGTCCGCCAGGTTGGGGATCTTCAGCTTCAGCTTGGAGGACCGCCTCCGTAGCCGGCAGTTGGCACGGTTACGCATGGCCCCGCGGTCGAGCGAGGGGTGGCCGAACCCATCCCGGGACGCCACCGGCTTGCGGAACTGCACCCCGGAGCTGTCGAACGACATGACCGAATTCCTGGAGTCGCTGACGCTGCTCCCCACGTCGGATGGCATGACCTCGTTGTTCATCTCCAGTGTGGTGAGCAGGATGTTCCCGTACGCGTCCACCTGAACCAGAGGAGGAGGAGCACACGGCGGCCATTACGGGCCGGGACCACAGCAGGCAGCTCACACACTCTCTCAATGCCTCGTCTATACAGTCAATGCCAATGCAATGAGGATGTGAGAGGAAATGCAGCACTGATGTTATGTTAAAAATACCTTAAATAGCTTTAAATTTTCTTTAGAATCCAAAGGAACGTAAAGTCTACCTTCTCTTTAAAAGGATCTTATGATTCCTCAGACAAAATAACAGCTCACACACACTTAATCAAAGGGTTAACAATTTGATCATTTTACATCAATTCTCAATCGGCTCTCTCTCAGCTATTATGATTTCTAAATTCATGTACCCCAACTTTTCTTTGTTCCTCGAGATACAGATTTCTTCGCTGTGTATATGACCTGAGGGTGTTGCTTTGATACGGCGCTGAAATGGAGTCCTTGCAATGTCAAAAAGAAAAGTGAAAAGAACATTAAAACGTCCAAACAACAGTGACAGTCAAACACATTTCCCCAAATACACAAAATGCATAAACGTGAAGTTATCAATAACTCTGCATAAGCATGGCATGTCATTATCAGACACAAAGACAAAGCATCAGTCAGAACCTGGTAAGAAGGTAATGGTAATGTAAGATTTATACAACCTCAGAACAAGATGAAAAATACTTAAATGAGGAGAGATTAGGCTCAATTAAACATGGCGTCATAGTTTGGGGAGAAGCAATGGATGATGGTTTTCAGTTTAAGCTGTGCGATAAGTGCGTTTCTTCAGAGTGGCAGTTAGCCCTGGCCTTTATGGACCTCAATTCATATTTCAACAGTTACTGCCTTTGTGACCGAAATGTGAGCTTTTTCTTACAAAATAGATAAAAGAAAGTTCATTGGGTTTGTCGACTCATTTTTGTGAACACATGACCAGTATTGACTGTTGTTCATCAAAATTAGTTGACAAACCCAGTGACCTTTCAGATGATTATGATGCTTACTGGTGTTTGTTTAACTGATTAAGAGGTTTAACAGGGACAAAAAGCCCAAACGTGAGTCCTTTGGGTCGGGGCAGAGAAAAGACTGGCAGCTGAAGTTTGAATTTCCGAAAAAAATGCGCTATGTTTCTGAATAATCCAATTTTGATTCAGCTGGGTGTGACATAGAGTACACACATACAGTATGGGAACTACAAAAACACCAACAGCAAGAAGATAAAGAGCCAGGAAAGCGTGGAAGGCGCACCTGCTCCCTCAGGCGCTTCTCCTCGTAGCGCGGACGCTCGTTGTTGGCCTTGTTCAGCCGCTCGTTGATCTTCTTCTGTTGCTGGGGCCCCCGGCCAAAAAACACGTAGTTGACGAAGGCGTACTCCAGCAGCGCCAGGAACACAAACACAAAGCAGCCCATGAGGTAGACGTCGATGGCTTTCACGTAGGGGATCTTTGGGAGGGTCTCCCGCAGGTGGGTGTTGATGGTTGTCATGGTGAGCACCGTTGTAACACCTGTGAACGGCCAATGAAAGCACTGAGTGGGAGTTTTTTAAGCATTACGACATAAGATAATATAACATAATGGCAGGGACAGGCCATTCAGCCCAACATGCTCACCATTTTCCTACCACTAAGGGTACGTAGTGCCCACCATTACCTACTAACTAGATAGTATCCAGCACGGTATCAAACCCCAACCCCAAACCTAGCCCTAGCCCCAGCCCCACCCACCCAAACCCCAACCCAACTCTAACTCCAACCTTACCCTACCCAATCCCCAACCCCAACCCCAAACCTAACACTTACTCAGGGCCCAATCCCACACCAACCCCAACCCCTACCTCAAACCTCCCCAACCCCACACCAACCCCAAACCCAACCCCATCCCTAACACTTACCCAGGGCTACTCGAGCAGCGGAGGCATCATAGTTTATCCAGAAGGAGACCCAGGAGAGGATGGTAATCAGGATTGAGGGCATGTATGTCTGCAGGATGAAGTAGCCGATGTTTCTCTTGATCCTGAAACTCAGCGAGAGCCTTGGATAGGCACCTTCCAGAGCACCGGGGAAGGGGGGGGGGGGGGGGTAAAAAAAGGGGCGGGGGTGGGACACCACACATTTATTAAGTGAGCATTCATTTTGAATTCTGCACTTTGTCAAATGAACAAGGTAGTCATTTCTCTGTTAGCTCAGACTGAGCGCTTAATTTCCCCAAAGCACTGGGCTCTTCTCGAGGGATAGTTTCGATTCCAATTAAAGATGGCAGAAAGTTGCAGACCCAGCAGATTGCCTCTCCCCTGCTGCACACAGTCAGCTATGGCAGTCAGCAGCGCAGGGCTGAAGAGAACTGCCTCGCCAAGTCTTACTTTCTCCAGCAGCACCAGAAGGCCGCAGCGTAGTCAGTAACATTCACAGTTTGGCCTTCACAGAACTAGTGGGCCAGAACTGCCTAGGAGGGCATTCACGGTTGGGTGTGGTGGTTCAGCCTAGGAGGGCATTCACAGTTAGTTGGGTGTGGCAGTTCAGCCCATATAAATGGGGGGGGGGGGGGGGCATGATACTATTTAGGTGGCTGTGGCCTGCTTTGTCTCACCGTCCCTGCATTGTCACTGGAAGGGAAATTAAAATGCCAAACAGTGGCTAACAAGACAGTTCTTCTCTTAATGTGATTGGCTATTCAGTCAGAGAAAAAACTCATGACACAATGCTGAAATAACATGTTAGAAAGTAATATTGATTCATATTTTAATAATCTGACATAATAACTTTGATATATTAACAATATACAGTCAGCTATACAATTATGGAATTCATCTATGATGTGACCAAAAATGCATTTTTCATACATGTAAAATCACTGTACAAGTAATGTCTGTTTTCTTGACAGACTGACAGCACAGTTTGAAATGAAACAAAAACACGTAATTTTACCACTCTTGTAAACAAAAATGTACTTCACCAGTGAAGATTTAAATTCACATTTTATTTTAGAATAAAAGCTAAAAAAGAACAACAATCTCCTTTATGTTGCTGTTTTGTGTGACTGGATGTCAATATGAATGCCAGTAGAAGTTGGGTAACAGAGGGAAACGGATAATAGGACATAAAAGTCCTCCAACCTGCGAATGAATCAATAACGGATCGCACATATTTCACCCAGCACTGCCCTGCTCTCATGAATACATAAATAAATAAATAAAACGGCCGCGTGCAAGTGTGAGAGCACTTTAAATGATGGCAACATTTTCCAAATTAATTCCGGGAGAACATCACACAGGAATAACATTAAATCTTTTGTTGCATTCTGTCTCTGCTTGCTGTGAAGGTTGCCGGTTGCCACAGATTTAATGACAGAGCCTCTCTACCCTTATTTAACTCCTGAACAGCCCATCTCACTTCCTCACCAGTAATAACACCCGTCTGTTAAAATGGCCGTGGACTCGAGGTGCTTCTCTTCCTGTTCCCACTCGTCTCTCACCAGTGTTGTTTTAATGACCATTCTGCTTGTTCCACTTCCTCCCAGAATGCACTGCTCACCCATTTACCTGGCTTTCGTCAGAACAGTCATTTAACACAGGCGCCATTGTGTTCAAAAGCAAGAGACGCTGGCGTTCGGCGAACAGCCGACACCTCAGAGACCCATCTGATGTCACATGACTATCCTAACTAAACCGCCAATGACACGCTCGTTCATAATGTTCTCCATCACCCTGGATTTCTCCATTCCAAACAGTTCAGTTGCGAGTTATTAAAGTCACGCCTGGGAAGGAGACCTGTATGTGGCGCTCAGTCCACCCGCTGTACAGGACTGTTTGAAGCATTAAGCGCAGTATCATGCTCACGGTCTCTCACGGACGCACAAGGACGGTCTTAACGCCCGGAGAGAGGCGTGGCCTCAGTTCACCATACCTGTGGTGAACATCACCTCCCTGGACACGAGCCGCAGCTCCACGATGGAGAACTGGGGCAGCTCCAGCTTGTCCACCCCTGTCACAGCGCTGTTGCCCCCTTGCCAGAAGAAGACGATGTCATCTGTGGTGTATCCGTCTGTGGAAGGAGAGAGGAGGTTGGGTCAGGAGAACGGTCACTCTTTAATTACAACCTCCTCACCCCCACTCCTGCCACCACCCCGTCCCCCCCCACTCCTGCCCCCACCCCGTCCCCCCCGACTCCTGCCCCCACCCCATCCCCCACTGACTCCTGTCCCCCGTCCCCCCCCCCCACTCCTGCCCCCACCCTGTCATCCTCACCCCACTCCGGCCACCACCCTGTCGGTGTGTCGGGGGTTGTATATTTTGCAGGCAGGATAAGAATTCAGCAGTTTTTAATCATTTTCAGAATTAAGGGGTTGAGAGTCTACGACTGGATCTTTATCTGCTGTATTGGCCGGTTGAAAATGAGATTCCCCCCCCACCCCCGACCCCCTCCGTTTCCTCCCTCGAAAGGATGATTTGATGACACTTGGATTATCGGAGCTGCCTTTTAGCAGCAGGAACAGGAAGAAATTCCCACCGATTGGGAAAGGCAGGATGGGGAAAGACAGGATAGGCAAAGGCAGGATGAGGAAAGACAGGATAGGCAAAGGCAGCATGGGGAAAGGCAGGATCGGCAAAGGCAGGATGAGGAAAGACAGGATAGGCAAAGGCAGCATGGGGAAAGGCAGGATGGGGAAAGGCAGGATTGGGAAAGGCAGGATGGGGAAAGGCAGGATTGGGAAAGACAGGATTGGGAAAGGCAGGATGGGGAAAGACAGGATTGGGAAAGGCAGGATGGGGAAAGGCAGGATTGGGAAAGGCAGGATAGGCAAAGGCAGGATGGGGAAAGACAGGATTGGGAAAGGCAGGATGGGGAAAGACAGGATTGGGAAAGGCAGGATGGGGAAATACAGGCCTGTAAAAAGACCATGGAGACGAGTGACGGCACAGAAAAATGAGCACGAAATGAAAATCATGGAACGCGCAGTCGTGAGTGGCGTTTGCCCGTGGAAAGGGGGAGGGGCCGTTGTTCGTTCACAGCTGCGCAGAGATTCAGAAGGTCATGACCCCATGTCACACTCCACTCATAACCAGGAAAAAGAAAGAAAAGGCTATTTTGGAAAAGGCTATTTTAGTCATACAGGAAGCTGGAGAGTCTGGCTGAAGCTCTCTCTGCTCTTGTCTAATGGCACTAACGGGCTAGCAGCGAATCAACAGCACGCTCCTCTCTCACTCCACATCATTATCCAAAATCCATCACCTTTCCTCCGGAGCAAAGCTCTCATTTCATAACAGGCTTTACCTGCTGGGTGGGGTGGGCTAGTCAATACATGCGGGCACCGCCCTTCATCTGAGACCCATTCTCATTTTCTACTGCGCCTGCATGTCCTGCCATTATCACCCCACTAGCGTGTCCTCAGACTCCTTCTGTGTCTGAATCCATGCAGGCTGCATGTTGCTCTGAGGGCTAATCGGCTAATCGGTAATGCAGACAGACAACGTGCGATGCTAACAACTAGCATATGTACGTGATCAAGAGTGAAAGATATAATCAACAGCATCCATGTTCATTCTCCATTAGTTACAATAGTACTATGAGTAAAATAGTACATGTTACTAGTTAGTTACTAGTCAATAATCATAATAAACTGAAAATGGAGTGAATGGACGGAAACAGATTAAAAGGAGAAAAAATCATCAATTAAAACCTACAGATGAAGTGCCCGTTATTCTTATTTTATTTTCTATGAAAATGAGGTGACTTACACATTACTGCACACATCGTCCATTTACCCAGCTGAATATTTCCTAAAGTGATTCGGGTTAAGTAGCATGCTTAAGAGGATAACAGCAATGACCCCAGGGAGCTGACCCTCTACCCCCCGACTACAAGTTCACCTCCTCAAACATCTACCCTTCTGCCAAGATGCTTCAGTCCTAGTACTACAGGTACCTATGCTGTTACAGCCAGAAATATCACTCTGAAAGATCTGCTCTTGGTGTCCCTGCTCAAGAGATTCCTAGTGATTCCTCTTTCACAGTCATTCCTTCAAAATAATGGATACAAGGCTAACAGGTAAATTAGCAAAAAGCAAATGTTCACAAGTACAAATTCTGAAAACACTGATTTGAAAATACTAAAACAAAACAAACAAGATCTTTGGAATGTAATGCCTTTTCTTTCCTTTCTTTACCAACACAAAATGGCTGCAGCAAAGTTTGGAAAGTGTCTGTTCAGTCTATTCAAGCAGTATATTACCTTGCTGATAAGCCAGATAGAAACACAAATATTAAATATGTAAAATGCAAATAATGTTGCTTGGTCTGGAAAAGTATTTGCAACAGTCAGCAAATCAATAATGGTGTTCCAATAAGGAAATGTGACGGGCAAGACACAAGACCTACTGTGCCTATAGCAGGTAGTGCAACTTGCACACACGCACACACATATGCACACACACACACTGACACACACACACACATGCACGCACACACACACACCCACTGGCACACACACACACGCACGCACACACACCCACTGACACACACACACGCATGCACACACACACGCGCACCCACACATACACACAAACTCACACACACACCCACATCTGGGTGCATGCACACACACGCACGCACACACACACACTCACTCACACACACCCACTGACACACACACACACACACACACAAATGCTCACACACACACACACTCGCATGCACACACACATGCTCACACACACACGCTCACACTCACACACACCCACATCTGGGTGCACGCACACACACCCACTGACACTCACACACACTTACTCACACACACACACTCACTCTCACACACACACAAATGCTCACACACACACGCACGTACACTCGCATGCACACACATGCTCACACATGCACGCACAAACACACACACACATACACACACTCACACACACACACACACACACACACACACACAAATGCACACACACACACACACACACACACACACAAATGCTCACACACACACACACTCGCATGCACACACACATGCTCACACACACACGCTCACACTCACACACACCCACATCTGGGTGCACGCACACACACCCACTGACACTCACACACACTCACTCACACACACACACCCACTGACACTCACACACACTCACTCACACACACACACTCACTCTCACACACACACACTCACTCTCACACACACACGCTCACACTCACGCACACACACTCACTCTCACACACACACGCTCACACTCACGCACACACAAATGCTCACACACACACGCACGTACACTCGCATGCACACACATGCTCACACTCACGCACGCACAAACACACACACACATACACGCATGCACCCGCACACACACACGCACGCACACATGCACACACATACGGATACACACAAACTCAAAAGTAAATTCAAATCATTCCAGTCAAGTTTGGACAGGTGGTGGAAGAGAGGTGGTGTGATTCATATTGATTGGTGGATGATGGATATTGAAAACGTGTAAACAGGCATCAGTATAATGAATGCTTTTCCATTCTGTACTGATGGGTTCTGAACAGGACAAATGTCCTCGTCTGTCAGTGAAAACACTTTTACACGGAACTCTCACAGGCATAAAACACTCAAATGGTGAAAAAATGTTTCATATGAACACAAAATATAAACAACTGCAAAATGTGAGGAAACAAATACAAAAGAAGAGTAAAGTATTTTATGTTTTAGACTATGTTTTGCATTTTGTGCATTCTTCCCTTATAATATTCCATTCATGTCAATACCATGCTAAAATGGTTAAATATGACATTATAAATGTAGAAATATGTATTTTAATGCCAAAAAGGTACATTTCTTTCATGTATGGTTCATATAGTTGCATAGTATATTTAACCATTTGTGAAATTCTACAATATTCACTGTTCTTTAAAATTCATGTATGTATGTGTGTATATGTATATATATCTGTATAGACGCTTTCATCGGACGCACGCGCGTTGCCAAGGTTATGCGCTTCGCCCTAAATTAACTTCCGGTCTGTGTTCGTTTATTATTGGGTTTGTGTTTACTGGCTAATATGGCACCGATTACAAACGGAGTGAAAGTTAAACTGATGAGCAGACTGGCGTTGGGCTCAGGTTGTTGTGCTGTGGGGTGCAACTTGGAACAAATGCAATTTCGAAAATTTGTAATAATACATTATTTAACTTTGTAATTGTGAAACGAATTGCTTGAATTGCTCATCGTGACCCATTAAAGCCAATGGCGCAGACGTTGCTTCATACTTTCAAACTGCTTTCCCAACGGCTATTTTGCGTCCTGCGACTTGAGTTAGAACAGTGAATCTGTACGGATTCCTAGACGTGCTGATAGGGACCACCCTTTTTCATATTAACCTCAAATACGCAAGACAGGACACTTAGACAGTATGCTAGCAAATATATGTTAAGTTCCATTCATTTATATAGGGTTGTGGATACACGTCCCCTTAGCAACCAAAAGCTAGCGCTGGACCACCTCTGACTTATTTCCCGGCACAGAAAAAAAATCGTGAAAGTGTTGAAAAAATAACCATGGGAGTATAACAAGGACATTTTTTCCTACTTAACTAGGTACAGGTTGTTACCGATATTTCACTTATTTCATATAGTTGCAAATCAGTTTACGTTTTCCTGTCTGTCGAACGAAGGTAGTCGAATAGGTGCTCTCACTGTAGCACTGACTTTGTTTCAGGTAACAAACTCATGATAAGCGATATCTAATAGCTAGCTGACCAGTAACAAGCCTTCAATAGTTATGAACAATTAGCTAACTAAATTGATTGTAGCTAGCTAGCTAGCTAGCTACACGTAGCTAACATTGTATAAATTATACACAGAAACGTTAGATCAATGCTAGTAGTTGATACGCTATAGCTACGTTTTGAACGAACGTTATGATACCCGTTTCCAATGACTTGACAATGTTACATTGCCTGATCATTTTTTGTTGTGGTAACCTAGCAAGATGACCCAAACTATTAGAGCCACGATGTTTTTCCACCAATGCATGCTATACAAATAAATACCTATAGTAATTGCATTGGCCCCATTTTGTGTCTCATGTAATCATCGTTTTAAAGCAATGTAATAGAAAGAGTGCACTTTTTACACAAGAATGTGCATGTAACCAGAATAGTTATGGATTATGCAAGGAATGTATGATGCTCCGCAAGGTGCAATACTGTCAACAGTTATCTGTTTCTGTCGCTTGTTTTTCTGGTAGTGTAATGTTATCGCATTTCAGTTTGGCCAAGTAACGGTTCTTTTCTTCGACTGGTAACCCCAAATAATACTGGCTTGACATAGTTTTAACTAGCTAGCTGATGTAATTTGCTTGTTATTTATTTTGCTTGTTATCAGAAATAGTCTAAAGGGACTCTGTTGTTATTGATTGTTTGCGGAAGTCTGCCGGAAGTTAAGTTAGGGCCAGAACAACGCACATGCGCAGTAACGTTTGTTTATGTTGTTACCGTTGAAAGCGTCTATATATTGGGATGGCAGGTATGCCAAGTTACGTAATGTATTACACAGCAGCTACTTTATATGTTTTGTTAAAACTTTCGCATCATATTTGAGATATCATTCATGAGATATTTTTATACAATTTTTTTGTATACTGTCTTTAGATTTTTTATGTGATTTTGTTTTCTTCTATTTTGGGTTACATTGAGGGATTAAGTGCAGAATAGAGTTTGCCTGGGAGGTTTCACAGAGAATACCTCTTTTTGCATCGCTGTGCGTTCCAATGGGAGCTGCAGATATCTTCAGTCGCTCTGTTTCTAATTGAGTTAAATACATGAACAGTTCGCTCACACACTGACACAATTACAATCCTCCCGTTGACGTTTCTAAAGAGGATATGCTGCAGTCAGTGAGTACTTAGCGACTGAATGTTTCATTTGTTTTCAATGGCAGGAGCAGGGGAATTACACCATGTAAAACAAACACACTCCTATGCGCTGCAACCAGATAGCCTGGCTGCTGTAAAATGGACGCTTTGCTTTGGTGGTTAAGTGACGGGGTGATGCTACAGGAGGCTGGGATGAGCTGGAATGCTGGACAGGAGGAACAGGAGGTGTGTGGACAGGGAGCAGAGGAGGTGTGTGGACAGGAGGAACAGGAGGTGGGTGGACAGGAGGAACAGGAGGTGTGTGGACAGGGAGCAGAGGAGGTGTGTGGACAGGAGGAGCAGGAGGTGTGTGGACAGGAGGAACAGGAGGTGTGTGGACAGGGAGCAGAGGAGGTGTGTGGACAGGAGGAGCAGGAGGTGTGTGGACAGGAGGAACAGGAGGTGTGCGTTTCGAGGTCCACCTACAGCTCTCGATCTCCAGGGTGCAGTTCTGCTCGTCCAGGGGGTACCGCCTCAGGTCCATCATGCAGGCCGCCGTCGTGGTTATTCTGAAAAGCGGGGGGGGGGGGGAGCCACCGTTACCTTGGTAACCTCTGAGAAATGGCAGCTTAGGCCTGACTGCAGCGTGTGAATCTCTAAGTGAGGACCGTCCAGCTGCCGTGTGCTGGAGGAGAGACCGAAAACGTCATCACTGGCAGGAGAACGGTGGACACATTCTGTCTGAAGTCCTGTTTCTCGGGGTGTGTGGGGGGGAGGTTACACAAACTGGTTTATTTTTCAACATCACTAGCCCTTTGCCCCCCCCCCCAGACCTATATTTCTGCATGTGCTCTAGCTCAGCGTGAGAAAATAAGAAGTGTGTACAGCTGTCTGTGAGAGTCACACATCCAGGCCTGGCTGGAAGGCAGTGTAGAGATGCAGCAGCTCTCTCTCTCTCTCTCTCTCTCTCTCTCCCTCTCTCTCTCTCTCTCTCTCCCTCCCTCTCTCCCTATCTCTCCCTCCCTCTCTCTTTCCCTCTCTCCCATCTCTCTTTCTCTCTCTCTTCCTCTCTCCCCATCTCTTTCTCTGTCTCACTCTCTCCCTTCTCTCCCTATCTCTCCCTCCCCCTCTCTCTCTCTCCCCCTCTCTCCCTATCTCTCCCTCCCTCTCTCTCTCTCTCCCATCTCTCTTTCTCTCTCTCTCTCCCTCTCTCTCCCTATCTCTCCCTCCCTCCCTCTCTCTCTCTCTCTCTCTCTCTTTCTCTTTCAACAGCATTAAGCAGCAGTGCCTCCATCTTAGTGCAGCTCTCCTTTAACGTCTCAGTTCAGGTATCAGTTCAGACTTCCGTTTCGATAGTCAGACGCTGCTCCTCGATGACAGAGAGCAGAATGTCAGACGGATGAAGTCCAAGGTTGTGATCAGCAGCACTGGATTACGACTGCAATGATGAGTCACTGTATCCACAGGCAGAACCACATCATACTGACCGTTTATACCTGACATCAACATCATAGTGTTTCCACCTGACATCAACATCATACTGACCGTTTACACCTGACATTAACATCATAGCGTTTACACCTGACATCAACATCATACTGACCGTTTACACCTGACATTAACATCATACTGACCGTTTACACCTGACATAAACATCATAGCGTTTACACCTGACATTAACATCATAGCGTTTACACCTGACATCAACATCATAGCGTTTACACCTGACATTAACATCATACTGACCGTTTACACCTGACATTAACATCATACTGACCATTTACACCTGACATTAACATCATACTGACCGTTTACACCTGACATTAACATCATAGCGTTTACACCTGACATCAACATCATAGCGTTTACACCTGACATTAAGATCATACTGACCGTTTACACCTGACATTAACATCATAGCGTTTCCACCTGACATTAACATCATAGCGTTTCCACCTGACATTAACATCATAGCGTTTACACCTGACATTAACATCATAGCGTTTACACCTGACATTAACATCATAGCGTTTACACCTGGGATTAACGTGTCTCACATGCAGACTGTGGCTGTTTATGAGTGAACCAGGTTGCATTTACACCTTCCATTAATACGCATCTCATTGTGTCCGCATTGAGAATGCATAGAACACTAAATTACAGAGCATGCATATGTGTATGTGAATATAGTGAGTACATTATGTATGAATATCCATTGAGGTTACGCTACCTAAGTCTCCAGAAAAAACTCAACATTGGTTACAGACTGTTTGTGTCAGCGTGTGTTTGCGTGTGTGTATGTATGAATACCCTGGGGGGCCCTCACACTGGAGAATACCCTGGGGGCCCCAC
This sequence comes from Anguilla anguilla, assembly GCF_013347855.1. NCBI lineage: Eukaryota > Metazoa > Chordata > Actinopteri > Anguilliformes > Anguillidae > Anguilla > Anguilla anguilla. Next base: position 553,085 of record NC_049209.1, on the reverse strand, counting down.
ACACTGGAGAATACCCTGGGGGCCCCACACATTGGAGAATTCCCCGGGGGCCCCACACATTGGAGAATACCCTGGGGGGCCCTCACACTGGAGAATACCCTGGGGGCCCCACACATTGAAGAATACCCTGGGGGCCCCACACCTTGTAGAATACCCTGGGGGCCCCACACATTGGAGAATACCCCGGGGGCCCCACACATTGGAGAATACCCTGGGGGGCCCTCACATTGGAGAATACCCCGGGGGCCCCACACATTGGAGAATACCCCGGGGGGCCCTCACACTGGAGAATACCCTGGGGGCCCCACACATTGGAGAATACCCCGGGGGCCCCACACATTGGAGAATACCCTGGGGGCCCCACACATTGGAGAATACCCCGGGGGCCCCACACATTGGAGAATACCCCAGGGGCCCCACACATTGGAGAATACCCCGGGGGGCCCTCACACTGGAGAATACCCTGGGGGCCCCACACATTGGAGAATACCCCGGGGGCCCCACACATTGGAGAATACCCCAGGGGCCCCACACATTGGAGAATACCCTGGGGGCCCCACACATTGGAGAATACCCCAGGGGCCCCACACATTGGAGAATACCCCGGGGGTCCCACACACTCAAGCTCTGTTTATGTAAATGGTAAATGGTAAATGGACTGCATTTATACAGCGCTTTTATCCAAAGCGCTTTACAATTGTTGCCTCTCATTCGCCAGAGCAGTTAGGGGTTAGGTGTCTTGCTCAAGGACACTTCGACACGCCCAGGGCGAGGTTTGAACCGGCAACCCTCTGACTGCCAGACAATCGGTCTTATCTCCTGAGCTATGTCGCCCATGTCCACTGATTTATGAAATAAAAATGGATCCAACAGCTTCATATTCAGGTTTCCATATTTCAGCCAGTAGTTCAATAGTCACAGTCCAAAAATGAGCTCTGCGGCACTGGTCTGTGGTGTTGGTCTGTGTGCTAGTAATGTTTACTCAGTGTTTATAGGTCCAGAAACAAGGGGAATAAGCATGTGCTGGTGTATAGCCCTGCTGCCACACCCACACCCATACGCTAAGGGTGTCATGCCCATGTGTCACCCCTGTATTCCTCTGAGGAAGAGCTTAAGCTTTAGCACTACTAGGGGAAGGAACAGCGTTACTAGGGGAAGGAACAGTGTTGTTAAGGGAAGGAACAGCATTGGTACAGGAAGGAACAGCATTGCTAGGGGAAGGAACAGCGTTACTACGGGAAGGAACAGTGTTGCTAGAGAAAGGAACAGCGTTGCTAGGGGAAGGAACAGCGTTGCTAGGGGAAGAAACAGCATTACTAGGGAAAGGAACAGCGTTGCCAGGGGAATGAACAGTGTTGCTAAGGGAAGGAACAGCATTACTAGGGAAAGGAACAGCATTGCTAGGTGAATGAACAGTGTTGCTAGGGGAAGGAACAGCGTTGCAAGGAGAAGGAACAGTGTTGCTAAGGGAAGGAACAGCATTACTTGGGAAAGGAACAGTGTTGCTAGGGGAAGGAACAGCATTGCTAGGGGAATGAACAGTGTTGCTAGGGGAAGGAACAGCATTACTAGGGAAAGGAACAGTGTTGCAAGGAGAAGGAACAGTGTTGCTAGGGGAAGGAACAGCATTACTAGGGAAGGGAACAGCATTGCTAGCGGAATGAGCAAAGTTGCTAGGGAAGGAACAGCGTTGCTAGGGGTAGAAAAATTGTTGCTAGGGGAAGGAACAGCATTGCTTGTGGAAGGAAAAGTGTTGCTAGGGGAAGGAACAGTGTTGCTTGTGGAAGGAAAAGTGTTGCTAGGGGAAGGAACAGTGTTGCTAGTGGGAGGAAAAGTGGTGCTAGTAGAAGAAAAAGTGTTGCTAGGGGTAGAAAAATTGTTGCTAGGGGTAGGAACAACATTGCTAGTGGAAAGAAAAGTGTTGCTAGGGGAAGCCCTGCCAGGTACCTAAAGAGACTCCTGTGATGTCGAAATAACATAAAAGCTGAGAAATTCCATCAAGGCCGGACTTGTGTTTAATTTTGTGAGGACAGAGCTTCACCACTGTCACACTGTTGTGTTTGTCACGACAATTTCATCATGGCAGCAAACACCGTGAATAAACATGTCTCTCAAACGGCACAGAAACACTGTGTTCAGCCTGTCACTCAACATTTCTGTATCCAGAGCAACCAGCAACTGCAGCTGCCATTTTGTGCTTGAAAAAGAGGTACAGAGATTCAGCAGGAGATGTGCACAAGCTGACTGTGTATTTGCTGGCTTTTTTATACTTTATATAATGCCCATTTGGATTTATATGAAATTCAACAGAGGAAATGGACTGAGGGCCCTGATGTGCTGTTTAATATTTAATGACCAGCCGCACAATTCTCTGTTCATTTGGTATTAGCCTTGTAGCTATGACAACCAGGGTGAAAAGAGTACATATTTACTCAAACTCCTACCATGAATCAATCACTCTCCCATTAATCATACAGGAACTCTCACTTCTCACCAGGTAAATGCTACCCTTCCATCACTAATAACTGATTATTAGACAGGTGTTAACTTATATTTACAGGCTGGTCTGATTGACTTATTTATCCTTATTTCTCACTTTTTTCAGTGTAACTAAAATGCAACCATAGCATGTAGACAGAGGTCTCCCATTAGCCCTGGAATCTTGTCCCTCTCTCTCCGCGTTTGTGACCATAGAAGGCAGTGGCTCATGTTGTCTGCACAGACAGAACCTGCCACAGGGAGAGCTGTTTGAGTCGGAACATTCCGGCTGTGGCAGCTTCGCCACGGTTTCCTCCATCCCGTTGCAGACAGCTCCCGTTTCCTGTCTGACTTCCTTCTGTAAACAGCTCCTGCTTTCAGTCTGACTTCCTGCTGTAGACAGCTCCCGTTTCCTGTCTGACTTCCTGCTGTAGACAGCTCCCGTTTCCTGTCTGACTTCCTTCTGTAAACAGCTCCCGTTTCCTGTCTGACTTCCTGCTGTAGACAGCTCCCGTTTCCTGTCTGACTTCCTTCTGTAAACAGCTCCTGCTTCCAGTCTGACTTCCTGCTGTAGACAGCTCCCGTTTCCTGTCTGACTTCCTTCTGTAAACAGCTCCTGCTTCCAGTCTGACTTCCTGCTGTAGACAGCTCCCGTTTCCTGTCTGACTTCCTTCTGTAAACAGCTCCTGCTTCCAGTCTGACTTCCTGCTGTAGACAGCTCCCGTTTCCTGTCTGACTTCCTTCTGTAAACAGCTCCTGCTTCCAGTCTGACTTCCTGCTGTAGACAGCTCCCGTTTCCTGTCTGACTTCCTGCTGTAAACAGCTCCTGCTTCCTGTCTGACTTCCTTCTGTAAACAGCTCCTGCTTTCAGTCTGACTTCCTGCTGTAGACAGCTCCCGTTTCCTGTCTGACTTCCTGCTGTAAACAGCTCCTGCTTCCTGTCTGACTTCCTGCTGTAGACAGCTCCCGTTTCCTGTCTGACTTCCTGCTGTAAACAGCTCCTGCTTCCTGTCTGACTTCCTGCTGTAGACAGCTCCCGTTTCCTGTCTGACTTCCTGCTGTAAACAGTTCCTGCCTCCTGTCTGACTTCCTGCTGTAGACAGCTCCCGCTTCCTGTCTGAATTTCCACTGCAGACAGCTCCCATTTGTGAATACACACACACACACCGCTTGTGTGCCGGACCCTCTCTGTGCGCACACACACACACACATACACATACCGCTTGTGTGCCGGACCCTCTCTGTGTGCACACACACATACACACACACACACACACACCGCTTGTGTGCTGGACCCTCTCTGTGCGCGCACACACACCACTTGTGTGCTGGACCCTCTCTGTGCGCGCACACACACACACACACACACACCGCTTGTGTGCTGGACCCTCTCTGTGCGCGCACACACACACACACACACACACACCGCTTGTGTGCTGGACCCTCTCTGTGCGCACACACACACACACACACACACACACACACCGCTTGTGTGCCAGACCCTCTCTGCGCACACACACCGCAGGAGGCCTGAAGCCTGCCCAGCAAACCCCCCCCCCCCCCCCAAAACGCACTCCGGCGAGAGACGTATTAAGTCAGCATTTAACACCCCATTAACTGCTCCTCACACTCCAGACATCGTCACTCGTTTATACGCCGGTCTCTCTTACAGTCTCTCGTTTATACTCCCGTCTCTCTTACAGTCTCTCGTTTATACTGTGGTCTCTCTTAGAATTGTTTATATGCCGGTCTCTCTTTGACCACTCGTTTATACAGTAGTCTCTCGTAGAGGTGTTTATATGAAGTCTCGCCTTTCTCTCCTCAGGTTAACTTTTCAGAGTTTCTCAACGCTGCAGTTCAGTACAGCTCCCTATCATACGCTGCAGTTCAGTACAGCTCCCTATACACTGCAGTTCAGTACAGCTCCCTATCATATGCTGCAGTTCAGTACAGCTCCCTATCATACGCTGCAGTTCAGTACAGCTCCCTATCATACACTGCAGTTCAGTACAGCTCCCTATCATACGCTGCAGTTCAGTACAGCTCCCTATCATACACTGCAGTTCAGTACAGCTCCCTATCATACACTGCAGTTCAGTACAGCTCCCTATCATACGCTGCAGTTCAGTACAGCTCCCTATCATACGCTGCAATTCAGTACAGTTCCCTATCATACGCTGCAGTTTAGTACAGCTCCCTATCATACGCTGCAGTTCAGTACAGCTCCCTATCATACGCTGCAGTTCAGTACAGCTCCCTATCATACGCTGCAGTTCAGTACAGTTCCCTATCATACGCTGCAGTTCAGTACAGTTCCCTATCATACGCTGCAGTTCAGTACAGCTCCCTATCATATGCTGCAGTTCAGGAACAATTCAAAGTGTGATACACATGACTGGCATCTGAAGTAAAAAAAAAAAAAAGAAAAAAAACATTTTTGGAATTAATGAAACAAAAGCAGGAAACTACTGGTAAATGTATTAACTGTAAAATGAGAACATTGTGTGAAACCTTAAGCCGGGAACTTCTCTGCCGTCAACCCAAGATCAATCTCTGAGCTCTTACTGTGCGAGAACAGCATCAACACGTCCGTCTGCAACAGTCATTTACCAGCTGGAATTAAGACAGAGAAACTCTGCCGTTTTGGGGGGATGCACATGAATTAATTCAGTAATTGGTTTTGTAAAACCTTTGAGCCTTTTGTTCCTCTACAGTTTCAGTTGCTCTCAAAATGGCAGCGAGATCTGAGATTCTGCCGTACAAAGCAACAAGCCAATCGAAATCAAGCAAACCAAACTTTTTATTTATTTACTGTGGCAACCCACAGTAAAGTTCAAAACGCACTCAGTTCATTGTGGAGTCCATGCCAGGTCCGTGAGCTTTTATTTCTCGTTTGACTTCATTTTATATTTGGTAACATGAGCATAAGTGTTGCCTGCAAATGTTAAGCTTATATTGAATTCAACCACTATATGAAGAAGAAAAAAAACCCCATCATACTTGTGTTACTACTAATGTGTTGTGTTGAAATTTAAAGGCACTTAAACACAATTTAAAGATAAAGGAAATGCAGTTAGGCAATATGGGGTTAGTTTTAGTAGACTGGATGGCAGTTGTCCTAAAAAGTGCACCTGTATATGAACCAAAGTACCCTATTCACCCCTTGTTCTAAATTCAGATACCGAGTATTTTTGTTGGTTTTTAATTGATGGGGGTGCACATAGTGTCATCTCCACACACCCCTGCATATGGTATTGACCTGTGCAATAGGAGCCATTATTGTTATTGTGTGGAAAGTTATGGGGGGAACAAAACAGAAAAAAAAAAATCAAAACCACAGCAACCTTGTCAATCGGTGGGTCCTACATTAACATTATATTAATTGAGTTAATGGTCAAAAAAAAGCTAACCACAAAGAGTTGATGAAAGACTCCGCATTGCAGTGCGGACTTTGTGTACAGGCAGGGTCAGTGGAAATGAAGAGCGGGGCGCGGGGTGTACCTGAGCCCGTACAGCACGGTGCCGTCCGGGTGCAGCCGGATCATGCGGTTCTTCACCGTCACGCCGTGCAGGAAGGACTTCTTGTCGTTGAGGAAGTAGGTGTCCGGGAGCCAGAGCTGGTCGGCCACGCGGTTGTCCAGCGTCAGGTTGAGCGGCAGCTCGGCGTAGGCCAGGCGCTTGTCCCGCCAGCTTTGTTGAAAGTACATGGTGATGGTGTAATCCTGGGGAGGAAACAGCATTCTGCGCTTTAATAGGGAATCCATTCTTATCACACGCTGTAAGAGATGGGGTTAGATTTATAGCGACCAGGAATTAATGGTCTTATTTCATGTATGCTTAAAAATTGCAACAAAATGAGAAGTACATAAAACTTCCCACAAATGGTCCTAACATTACTCGGTGGTACCATTGTGTAATTTTCCATTACAAGTAACACAGCCAGCTATGTAAGCACATAATGAGACTTCATAGTCATGATATAAATGAATCAGGTGAGACGTCTCCAGACAGAATCAGGAATATTTAGGGAGATGTTTCTCTTTTCTTTTTTCTATGAAGAACATGGGTATAAAGGCAGCTGTAATTAAATTAGTGATAAGCTCTGTGTTTCCTTCTTCCCACATCTCCAGTCTGTCAGATATGCTGCTGAAAAGCGAAGGGATCTGTGGCCTGTTCAGTCCCTGAGAGGGGGGGGGCAGCCCCATGCATGCGCTCATCACACTACAGGCTGTCTGTGTGAATATTAATGATGCAGGGTGTCCACACCCCCCCGCCTCCCCCCCCCCCAGATCCCAGCATTCCCTGGGGGATGTCTTGGCCATTCACTCAGGGTGTATTCTGATGGGCCTCTGTTCCTCTTTACTGACTGAACTCAATAAACTCCTCAGAGCCACAGACTCCTCTGCTCCTGCTCTGGCCCTGCTCTGGCCCTGGTCTGGCCCTGGACCTGCTCTGGCCCTGCTCTGGCCCTGCTCGGCTTGTGTGATATAATCTGGAGGCCAGAACAGGGAAATTAATGGTCCATTGACTGTGAAACAGGCTGCACGTTTATGCAATACTTGAATATTGTGTGAATTGTATGTGCTCTCCATAGACTCTGTTCTGTAGACTAAATGGTAAATGGTAAAATATGTTTACCACAACATGGTAAACACAAAATGTGTAAAAGACAAAAGTTGGAGAAAGAAATCTGAAGCATATTGTAAACATATTGTAATATAACATTTTCTGAAAGGAGAACAATAGAGTGGATGTGGTTTATTATTAACCTGTATTTGAAATGTTAGTTTTCTTCTGGTTAGAATCCAAAACAGTTTGAGTGAGTCCGAGTGAGACATTATCTTAATCACATTTAGAACACTGACTCAAGATCTGACGTCATGTCAGCACCATAACTAACATAACTAAAAATAACCAATTTTTAGCGTGCATGCACTTCCTGTAAGAATAAAAGAGAATGTCTTGTTTACTATTGAGTATCCGTGGTGAAATGTCCATGGCAGGCGAACCTGTTTTAAATAAGCACCCAGAAGTGATCTGCTTAGCGCTCTGCGCAGATGCTCAGGTAGCCCGTGAGCGCATGTCTGCAGTCTGCCTGCAGGCTGCCTCTGAATGCCCGCGTTAACGGTGGCTGTTGCCAGGGCAACCGTGCATCGCCCACAGGCTGCGTGCTGACCTCACGCGTGACCTCATGCATCCTGCTCTCATCGATCCGCGGCCTCAGGTGATCTACGCGCCTCACCTGCCTGAACACGCAGGGAAATCATCACAGAAACAATCACTGTCCATGGAGCTCTACCTGAGATCACCTGGGCCCAGGAGAGATCTAATGCATTACCTGAGCCCAAAAGGGATCTAATGCATAAACGCACGGTGTAAAATGTACACTATCAGTGTAAAATGCAGTATATCAAAGTAACTCTATCAGAGTTGATTTTGTGCTGAACATTCTGTTGTATGGGACATCCACATGTTCCCACGATAACGCCTGCTTTCAGGTGTGTTCCGTATGTGACGAGCTGACCAGCAGCTGTAACTGGATAAAAGAGTGACCTGTGACACCATGCTTCTATGGTTAAACACCGACCTGTGACACCATGCTTCTACGGTTAAACACCGACCTGTGACACCATGCTTCTATGGTTAAACACCGACCTGTGACACCATGCTTCTATGGTTAAACACCGACACCTTTTTTCCTCTTTTAATTTACATGGTAGAAAGTTAAATATCTGTAGTTATTGATATTAATCTTATTTCATAAAAGGGAAATTTTACTTCTGATGGATGAATCTGAAATGTAAAGTCAGGAAAGAAGTCATATAGTCTGTTTACAATTGTTTATAATCTTGCACAATGAATGTTTCCAATTATTCCAAGGTACCTTGGTATTTTAACTTTTAGTTTTCTTCAAGTACAAGTGAACCATCATTTATATCGCATTTTATTACTGGACTGGAAAAAAAATCTGAGTGGTCATTCAGCTGGATATAAAGTGACCTACATTTCCAGACTGTTATTCTATGAAAAAGAAATCCCACATTTTCCATTAAAAAATCTATTCATGGCATCATAAAAAATAGAATAGAATTAAATATTTAAACCAAGAAGTAGCTTTGTCTTATATACCTCTTCCTTATGATAGTGCTCATGTGTCTTGAAAACATTAATGGCGATCTTTAAAAAAACCCCATTGGCAAGGACTTCCCTGAACGTAAACTAACTTTTCCTAATGGCATGTACAGCAATGTACAGTATACAGAATGTACCTGTAAACCACCTTTTATAATGGAGTGTACAGTATATAGAGTGTACCTGTAAACTACCTATTCTAATGGGGTGTACAGTAATGCATATAGAGTGTACCTGTGTCTCATTTTGTATTATTGCAGTGAAATAAATCTGGTTGAGAAGATCAGTTATACTTCAAACTTTGTGTTCACCCTTGCAAGTGCCTTATTTAGAGAATGAAAAGGATTACACCTTGGCTCTGCTCTTTTTTAATAGCACATCTTAGTTCAGTGAAACTTATGTAAACATTAGAGTGATGTGATGATTTGCCATTTTTATTCTTTACATTCTTAAATGTCCTGGGATACAAACATAAAGTAAAATATCATACAGAACCTGCCGTCTCTTCAAAAAAGGCCAGGATGATACAATGGATTTTCTGTAATAACTTCATATTAAATAAATCAAAGAACCATGCTGCTTGCAAAAAAAAAAAAAAAAAATTAAATACATCCGCTTCAAAATTTACTGCCTATTTCCAACAAATTAAAAATAAAATATGCTATGCAGAATTGGATGAATTGGATCAATTCTCCATTGACTGAAAATGTAATTGTTGAGGAAATGCGCTGTAGTGCAGCGTAGGCCCCGTATGCAGATGGCCGTGCCAGACTGAGCAGCAGGGAACGCAGAGGGATATGGTGATGTCACTGCAAAAACACAGTGCGGTATAACTGTGCTGTATCACTGCGTTTCACTGTGCTGTGTCACTGCAAAAACACAGTACGGTATAACTGTGCTGTTTCACTGTGCTGGATCACTGAGTGGTATGACTGCGCTGTATCACTAAAAACACTGTGCTGTATCACTGCGTTTCACTGTGCTGTGTCACTGCAGAAACACAGTGTGGTATAACTGTGCTGTATCACTAAAAACACTGTGTGGAATAACGGCGCTGTATCGATGTAAAAAAACCGTGCTGTATATAACTGCGCTACATCACTGCAAAAACACTGCTGTATATAACTGCGCTACATCACTGCAGAAACACAGTGCAGTATAACTGCGCTGTATCACTGTGAAAACAGTGTGGTATAACTGTGCTGTGTCACTAAAAACACTGTGCTGTATCACTGTGCTGTATTACTAAAAACACAGTGCTGTATCATTGCAAAAACACTGTGCAGTATCACTGTGCTGTATTGCTGTGCTGTATCACCACACTATGCCCCTTCTCTTGAAAATGCATGGGAAATTCTTCTTGCAGCCATTTTTTGGAACAACCAAGGTCTTAAAATTATTGAGCTCTTTAAAATTATGTGTAGCAGCTGAAAGCCATTATAACCCCATAAGGACCAGTAGTCCCAGAGGCTCCCGGACTGAAATAAAGGGCTTGAGAGATGCTGTATGTCTCTGTTTGTTCCTCCCAGTCCCCCCCCCCCCCCCCCCCCCCGCATGCGAAAGCTTCACCGTGTGCATGGTGTCTGAAAGGGGGGTGCCCCCCCTCCCCCGCATGTATTCATCCTGAAAAGACTGCTCAAATTAATAAAATTACAGCATCTTTCTAATATAATTAATTGAAATGGAATAAAATAGCTCAAATTAATCAAATTAATAAGGGTACAATATTTGTCTGGGAGCACTGATTTCTTTGTTCCTGTATCATCTGATACATAAATACACAAACAAAGTACTGGGTTTAAAAAAATGGATTGCGCTATTCTCTGTTTTGAATGCCTTGCTTCACATGGTGTCTCTGCTCAGGATGGGTTTCCGCCATCTTTGCACCGTGTTCCTTTGCAAAGATGGTGAAGTGTTAAAGATGCAAGAGAACCATCCGAACTGTTCCCAGGAATTCTGAGCTGGGTAGAACTTTTTGTTTATAATCCATGAAAGCTGCATGGAGCATGACATACATTTCATATTTCTCCTAGAAAAGAGCAAATGATTGCATGTTGCACATTCTTATCTATTCTAAATGAGGGAGGGGTTGCAGAGTATGTTTTCTTATTTTTATATTCTAAAATGTATATTTTTGAAAATAAAAATATGAAAAAATCAACTTTAAATTTACCTAGTCTTAGATCATCTCACATAATTTTAGAAGCAAAATAGGAACGGGGATTCCACCAGACATTATTGAAAGTTTAGAAATGAATTTGCCCCATACCACAAATCTATCACAACCCCTCCATTATCCAGCTGTCAGTACATCATGCACGTACACCTCCACACATTCACACAAAGACACATGGAACAACAACCTCATTCAGCTCAGAAAAAAAATGTCAAAACTTGTCAGAGTGACGTGTCCAAAATGATGCACTCGCAGCTAGTGAAGCTTCTTCAAGAAACACAAGAACAATACTGATTTCTTCTGATGCCAATCATGGCCAAAAATAGGCCGCAGTGATGCGTATGTTTTCCAGTGTGGTGCGACTGAATGAATCCTAAATTAATATAAAACAATAAGGAGGCTGTGGCAGTCTGACTGCCCGTCCCTCAGACTGGTCCCATGACCGTGTGTGAAATGGCGGCTTTAAAGCCTCTGGAGCAGGGAGCTATGGAGCAGCCGTGCGTTCCTGTGGTCTCAGCCCTTTTGGGACAGAAAAGTCTGAAACAGGAAATGGCAGCGAAAGCTGAGACAGGAAATGGACCAGGTTCTTACGATGGGGCAGAGCATCCATACAAAAAGATCCAAGGAGAAAGAAACACCCCTGGAGGGGTGGTAATTCATGCACGTCACACAACCCTGGAGTTTCCCATTTATCAAAAACAAAATCCTGACTATCTAATTAAATGGGTGACAGCACAATGCCACAGTGTCTGAAAACTCAAATCAGACACTTTGAGCACAACGTACAGGCTGTGTTCTGACTCTGTTCAGGCCGTGTTCAGGGTGTGTTCTGACTTTGTTCAGTCCGTGTTCAGGGTGTGTTTTGACTGTGTTCAGGTCGTGTTCAGACCGTGTTCAGGGTGTGTCAGACCATGTTCCGACCGTGTTCAGGCTGTGTTCAGGGTGTGTCAGACCGTGTTCAGGCCGCGTTCTCATCGTGCTCTCATCATGTTCAGGCCGTGTTCAGTAACTGCGTTTGTGAGTGCGGTCACTGGGACGCACTTGGGTATTGATGGATTACAGTTTGCTGCAACAGCACCGTCCTGTGATGACTCGTTGAGATTGTGAGCTCATGAATCTTATGGTTAGAGAAGGGGAATTAATCACTCAGACAGTTCTTCAAAAAACCCTATTCCGCTCCACGGTGCCGGAATATGCATTAGAACTTAAAACTTTGAGATCATATATTATTGGATAGTTTTAATGACATAGCCAAAAAGGTGAGTAGTACTCTATCGCAGTTCTCAAATCCAGCAGTTAGGGCTGACATCTAAAGAGCGTATTGCGTTCATTCAGTATAACTGTCTTTACTTGTCATAGTAAATACATTTTTTCTTGTACTTATGAGAAAGAATCTCGTAATTACAAGAACAAGATACAGAAATATGAATTATTTCTATTTTACTCTTTTTACTTAATTTCTTTTAACCAAAATGACTTTTATGACAGCCTAAATCTGCTGAAAATTAAGGTGGTTTTGCTTACAAGAAATTTTGGTTTCTTTTCGTACTCAAGCAATATGAAAAAACTCGAAACCAGAATTCGGTAAGAACCGGATTCAATATGCAGAATCAGGTAATTGGAATCCATAAAATATAATGAATAGCCAACCCTAGTTATGCTGTTGTCAGTATACTTTTATAAACTGGAGCAATGTCCATTGCCTTTTTGTCGGTAACCTTTGGAAAACAGGTCAAACTTCAGTGGGGTTCTCATAACAGTTAAAAAATCACTCACCATGTTGACTTCAGAAATGGAGTCGATGCTGGCGATGTTGATGCTCATCCCCACTATGACTGGTGGACCTGTGGGAAGACAGAGTCGGTCATGTTTCTCACTTCCTCTCCCGAGTCCCACTTCCTGTCTTACATTGAACTTTTTGCTGTCTCATATTGTCCACGTCAAATATCAAATGCAACAAACCACATTCTGAAAGACTGAAAGGATGATGCAGCGGTAAAAGGTCTGTAATAATATTTCCACAGCTTGTGTGTGTCCGCATTAGATAAAGGTAGTGATGAGGTAAGCCCTGAAATTCAAAATGGATCCCTGCTCATTGCTGACAGTTAAATCACAACTGTGGGACCAATTCATAATAAGACGCTGGTTACAAGAAAGCATACACAAGTACATAACACACATCAGCAGAGGGCTTGCAAAATGGCTATTTCTGTTGCAAACAAAATATACTAACACTGAAATTAATTTTTTCATCCTTTCAACAAAAATGTTTTTAAGTATAACTGCTTTGTTCAATTTTACTTCAGTGGTTTTATAAATAAGTTTCATATAGGACTATTCTCCCCTGTTCCCTGTGGGACTATTCTCCCCAGTTCCATATAGGACTATTCTCCCCAGTTCCATGTAGGACTATTCTCCCCAGTTCCATATAGGACTATTCTCCCCAGTTCCATGTAGGACTATTCTCCCCAGTTTCATGTAGGACTATTCTCCCCAGTTCCATATAGGACTATTCTCCCCAGTTCCATATAGGACTATTCTCCCCAGTTCCATGTAGGACTATTCTCCCCAGTTCCATATGGGACTATTCTCTCCAGTTCCATGTAGGACTATTTTCCCCAGTTCCATGTAGGACTATTCTCCCCAGTCCCGTGCAGTACTGTTCTTCCCAGTTCCATACAGGACTATTCTCCTCATTTCTGTGTAGGAGTATTCTCCCCAGTTCCATATGGGACTATTCTCCCCAGTTCCATGTAGGACTATTCTCCCCAGTTCCATATAGGACTATTCTCCCCAGTTCTATATAGGACTATTCTCCTCAGTTCTGTGTAGGACTATTCTCCCCAGTTTCATATAGGACTATTCTCCTCAGTTCTGTGTAGGACTATTCTCCACAGTTCTTTATAGGACTATTCTCCCCAGTTCCATATTAGACTATTCTCCACAGTTCTTTATAGGACTATTCTCCCCAGTTCCATATTAGACTATTCTCCCCAGTTCCGTGAGGACTGCACCTGGCTGCCTCAGCCTGAGACATGGCAGAGATTAGCCCTGTAGCTACGTGGGAGACAGTGGGAATGTTCTAGCATAGTTTCCAGCGGCAGCGTGTGCATCCCTGCTCAATCTGATAAGAACCTCACTGCAGATATGAGGTCAGGAGCGTCTGACAGGTGAAGAGTCTGGACACAGGCTTGGGACTGACATTTGATGACTGTATCTCAAAAGCACTCTGGGGTTCCCCTACTTTACATTTCCCCTGTGGGTAGAAATTTTCTGCTAGAGGTAACTGTGGAAGATCCAGACAGTAGATTAAAATGGCCAGACCTTCAGTGCACAACCTGCTGAATGAAATGCAGTTCATAGGAAGTACCTTTTGGGCGTGTGCTCAGGACAGAGAACCAGAAATCCAGAGTAAACCCACCTGAACGGGAAAACTAGGCCTTCTGCAACGTGTCACAACTTCTCTCATATCTTTGTTTTCAAGAACCCAACAAAGGACTCTTTTCATTCTGTTCCTGAATTTTGCATTGTTATCTTTTTAGAAAAAAAAATGAACACGAATGACCCAATGAATATTATGTTAAAGTGCACACTGTCAGCTTTAATTTGCAGGTACATACATCCACACTGAGCGATCCATGTAGGAATTACAGCCCTTTTTATACACAGACCTCCCATTTTAGGGGACAAAAATTGTGGCATGCAAGGCAAAGCGTTTGTCTGAATTCATCAACATCTGTTCAGATAAACATAGGATAGCTTGATACATTTTCTAAAGTGAAATTTAGAGTGCAAACATGTAAGAGTTTCACAGAGTCATAACCCCACCACTTAAAATAACGAAAGGGTAGGATGTCAGAGTATTTAACCACACTCCCAGATTAGCTCAGTTTAGTCATTCAGTTATGGGACTATAATATAAATCCAGCTTTGTTCTTCTTTATTGGGGTATTTGTGACCCCTGACCCCAGCTGAAACCTCTATGGTGCTTTCTTCTTTTCCTGCTTCCTTTGCTGCGCGGTAAGCGGCCGATCTCAGCTCAGCTCAGCTCAGCTGCGCAGTTCAGCCACTGCAGGACCACAGGACTACAGCAGGCTGTGTGCAGGACCACAGGACTACAGCAGGCTGTGTGCAGCTATAGGACTACAGCTGGCTGTGTGCAGGACCACAGGACTACAGCAGGCTGTATGCAGGACCACAGGACTACAGCAGGCTGTATGCAGGACCACAGGACTACAGCAGGCTGTGTGCAGGACCACAGGACTACAGCAGGCTATGTGCAGCACCACAGGACTATAGAAGGCTGTGTGCAAGACCACAGGACTACAGCAGGCTGTGTGCAGGACCACAAGACTAAAGCAGGCTGTGTGCAGCTATAGGACTACAGCAGGCTGTGTGCAGGACCACAGGACTACAGCAGGCTGTGTGCAACTATAGGACTACAGCAGGACCAAAGGACTATAGCAGCTGCGGGGGTTCAAGCAGGGGCATCCAGGTAGTGAGTATGCTCCTCCCACTATGAATATGCCCCTCCCACAATGAATGTGCTCCACCCACCATGAATAGGCTCCTCCCACCATGAATATTCTCCTCCCACCATGAATATGCTACACCCACCATGAATACATTTTTGACATCACTAAATTGAACAAAGTCCAGAAACCAATGCTATACCAACAATGCCCGTGCGTCAGAACTGTACAGTGTTGCTTCCTCAGTTTTACATAAAGCGCACTAATCAATCATTAGTTATATGTAATGACAGGCCAAAGAAGTTTAGAAACTATACATTTCCGTTGAGCTGTCTATATGAGTAATTTGCAAAATTTGGCAAGGGCGCTTGCACTGCGAGTTTAGTCAGCATTCTCCTGCTTTTTGCCTTCGGGAGAACTTTAACAGACATTAAAATCAAGGACATAATAATGTCCTTAATATATGATGAGACCTCAGTGCCCATACAGAACAGATGCTACTGAGTATCGTATAAAGATGAGATGCTGTCAATAAACAACTGACATTTACAACTCGGACTTGAAAGACAATATTCTAAAAGTTTTACTGGAGTGAGCTGAATAATATTATAGACATTATGATTGCTACATCCAAACACATCTTATCAAGGACGGTGACCTGTATCCAGTCAAAGTAACAGGACAGGAATGAAAACGCATTTGGGTACGAAAGGTGAATGCTAAATTGCTGTGGTCTCAACAAATTTGCGCATTTAATTTGATATGATGAAAACTGTTCATAAAAGGTTTTAAAGATATCCATTAATAATCAGCGTATATATATATGCGAGAGGTGTTCTACAGGCATAAAGTGTGTGCCATCCATATGCAGAATCACCCATTTTATAGCACCACTCAAGGACAGTGATGGAGACAGCATTGATTAATACACAGTGTTGCTCCCCCCACTCCCCCCCCCCCCCCCCCACCCCTCTGTGCTACTGGAGCAGGTGGAGCTCCGTGCAGCTGGTGCCAGAGTGGGAGGGGGGGGCAGACCTACACCACGTGGCATTATAAATGGAACGTCGCTGTGGGTACACCTTGCCCCTCCCACTGGGCAAACAGTCTGAGCTCCTCCCTGCTGGGGACACAGAGATGGTGGAGGTGCCCTTTTTAGATGACGTCATTAACTAAACTGGCTGCTGACAGGGACATACCCTTCACCCCTCCTCCCCTCAACTGGGGTGGGAATTATGACCAGCTACCATGACTTTGATGTGTCAGACTCTATGGTGTGATTATCAACATTCACTTACCATACTCACTCACACATCATACTCACTCTTACATACTCACTCACTCACACATACTCACACATACATCATACTCACTCATACACACATCATACTCACACATACATCATACTCACTCACACATCATACTCACTCACACATACTCATACATACATCATACTCACTCACACATACTCATACATACATCATACTCACTCACTCACTCACACACACATCATACTCACTCTTACATACTCACTCACTCACACATACTCACACCTACATCATACTCACTAACTCACTCACTCACTCACACACATCATACTCACTCTTATATACTCACTCACTCACACATACTCACACATACATCATACTCACTCACTCACACACACATCATACTCACTCACACATCATACTCACTCGCACATATTTACTCATACATCATACTCACTCACTCATACACACATCATACTCACTCACACATACTTACTCATACATCATACTCACACTCACATACACACACATTAAAATCACTCACACATCATACTCACACTCACATTAAAATCACTCACATTATACTCACTCATACATCATACTCACACAGCAAGGGTGATGCCATAAAATCTTTATCAGTTCATTGCAGTAATATATTAAAGAGCACGCGTGAATGACATCTATTTTGGTTTTAGGAGAGTGTTTTCCAGATATAAAACAAGGTCTGACATGAAGTGGAGTCTGGAGCCTGTTTTTAAAGGTCAGGGACGGTGCATTTCCATAAAAAATGTGCAAGTCTTACAGAAGTGGGGATGCACACGGGTGTGTCACCTTCAGAGTCTTTGCCTGTCACACACCCTCTGCTTTCCCGCTCAAAGCGAGGCTCAGAGCGAGGCTCAGAGTGAGGACCCTTTCTCCCCGTGTCCTCAGGAGGGACGGCGTGTGTGTGTGTGTGTGTGAGTGTGTGTGTGTGTGTGTGCGTGTGTATGTGTATGTGTGTGCGTGTGTGTGTGCATGTGTGTGTGTGCGTGTGCGTGTGCGTGTGCGTGTGTGTGTGTGTGTGTGTCTGTGTGTGCGTGTGCGTGTGTGTGCGTGTGTGTGTGTGTGTGCGTGTGTGTGTATGTGTGTGTGCGTGTGTGGGGGTCTGTGTGTGTGTGCGTGTGCGTGTGCGTGTGCGTGCGCGTGCGTGTGTTTGTTTTTTATTGGTGACAGTTCCCTTCCTCAGCATAGGGGAAGAGGTTCACACCCACAAGGGGTAAATGAGTGATTTTCCAATAAGCAGACTGATGAATCATGAGGATCAAATAAGGGAAAAAATAGAGTGATTGTTTAACAATGTGACCGATATGTATTGACTACAGGGAATGTTTACCCTTTTTAGGGAACTTTTTGTGCTCACACATGTCATGAAAGTAAGAAGGAAGTTAACATTGCACCATGATTATTGCTTGGCACATCAGAGCCAGTATAATATAAGACAGTGTTGCTATTATAGATCATTATCACTTAAAGATTTTGAAAGTATTATGCTGTTAAGGCAAACTGTTTGCCACTGTGTCATTACTGTGAGTGTAAAAGCTTTTATTTCAGCACTTGATTATAATTTACAGTGACTCAGGTTTTTCTGAGCCTGCTGCTATACCACGGCTTGAGTGTATCATGCCATATTAGCCTTGCATAGCTTCTGTGTGTTCTGAACAGGATTTCTGTTTAGTTCCTCGCTGTTGGGAACGACCAATCATGTTTGCGTGCTCGTCATATCGCTGCAGCATCATCCGTTAGTCAGCAGGGTGCAGATCAGCACGTTTGTGCTGCAGGTATGCGATGGCAGCTGCTGCTTTTATTCACCGTACAGCTTGCCAGAAGAATTGCACAGCTGTGCAGCTGCTGCAGCTGAAAATGCAGCAACTGCAGGCTGCTGCAGTGTGAGGTGCAGTAACTGCAGGCTGCTGCAGTGCGAGGTGCAGTAACTGCAGGCTGCTGCAGTGTGAGGTGCAGTAACTGCAGGCTGCTGCAGTGTGAGGTGCAGTGACTGCAGGCTGCTGCAGTGTGAGGTGCAGTGACTGCAGGCTGCTGCAGTGCGAGGTGCAGTGACTGCAGGCTGCTGCAGTGTGAGGTGCAGTAACTGCAGGCTGCTGCAGTGTGAGGTGCAGTAACTGCAGGCTGCTGCAGTGTGAGGTGCAGTGACTGCAGGCTGCTGCAGTGTGAGGTGCAGTAACTGCAGGCTGCTGCAGTGTGAGGTGCAGTGACTGCAGGCTGCTGCAGTGTGAGGTGCAGTAACTGCAGGCTGCTGCAGTGCGAGGTGCAGTAACTGCAGGCTGCTGCAGTGCGAGGTGCAGTAACTGCAGGCTGCTGCAGTGCGAGGTGCAGTAACTGCAGGCTGCTGCAGTGCGAGGTGCAGTAACTGCAGGCTGCTGCAGTGTGAGGTGCAGTAACTGCAGGCTGCTGCAGTGCGAAGTGCAGCAACTGCAGGCTGCTGCAGTGTGTGGTGCAGTAACTGCAGGCTGCTGCAGTGCGAGGTGCAGTGACTGCAGGCTGCTGCAGTGCGAGGTGCAGTAACTGCAGGCTGCTGCAGTGTGAGGTGCAGTAACTGCAGGCTGCTGCAGTGCGAGGTGCAGTGACTGCAGGCTGCTGCAGTGCGAGGTGCAGTAACTGCAGGCTGCTGCAGTGCGAGGTGCAGTGACTGCAGGCTGCTGCAGTGCGAGGTGCAGTAACTGCAGGCTGCTGCAGTGCGAGGTGCAGTGACTGCAGGCTGCTGCAGTGCGAGGTGCAGTAACTGCAGGCTGCTGCAGTGTGAGGTGCAGTGACTGCAGGCTGCTGCAGTGTGAGGTGCAGTAACTGCAGGCTGCTGCAGTGTGAGGTGCAGTAACTGCAGGCTGCTGCAGTGCGAGGTGCAGTAACTGCAGGCTGCTGCAGTGTGAGGTGCAGTAACTGCAGGCTGCTGCAGTGTGAGGTGCAGTAACTGCAGGCTGCTGCAGTGCAAGGTGCAGTAACTGCAGGCTGCTGCAGTGTGAGGTGCAGTGACTGCAGGCTGCTGCAGTGTGAGGTGCAGTAACTGCAGGCTGCTGCAGTGCGAGGTGCAGTGACTGCAGGCTGCTGCAGTGTGAGGTGCAGTGACTGCAGGCTGCTGCAGTGTGAGGTGCAGTGACTGCAGGCTGCTGCAGTGTGAGGTGCAGTAACTGCAGGCTGCTGCAGTGTGAGGTGCAGTAACTGCAGGCTGCTGCAGTGCGAGGTGCAGTAACTGCAGGCTGCTGCAGTGTGAGGTGCAGTAACTGCAGGCTGCTGCAGTGTGAGGTGCAGTAACTGCAGGCTGCTGCAGTGTGAGGTGCAGTAACTGCAGGCTGCTGCAGTGCGAGGTGCAGTAACTGCAGGCTGCTGCAGTGTGAGGTGCAGTAACTGCAGGCTGCTGCAGTGTGAGGTGCAGTAACTGCAGGCTGCTGCAGTGTGAGGTGCAGTAACTGCAGGCTGCTGCAGTGCGAAGTGCAGTGACTGCAGGCTGCTGCAGTGTGAGGTGCAGTAACTGCAGGCTGCTGCAGTGCGAGGTGCAGTAACTGCAGGCTGCTGCAGTGTGAGGTGCAGTAACTGCAGGCTGCTGCAGTGTGAGGTGCAGTAACTGCAGAGTAAATGGCAAACCTCTCTGGTTCCTCCTGAAAAGACCTGGACTGGTTCCTTCTCTCCCGACTGAAATATTACGCTTAGCATCCCACATCCACTCTCCCTCTGCACCTTTCTGTAACCCCCCCTCCCACACCAACCACCCCCCAACCCCCCCACACTCTGTACCTGCCATGTTGACATGGCACCCCACCTCTCTCTCTTTAAGTGCCCTGTAGCATTGTCATATTCCCTGACCTGTCCTTAGAAAAAATGAAATAAACAAACAAACCTGGAGCCATTTTCCATTGCACTTGTGAAGGCAACAGCATCAGTTTTCCCCTTGAAATGTCAAAGTACATTCACTCGCTAGTCATGGACAGAGAGTGCCCAGAACTTGATTTCTCTTGCTATGAGTGAACCTCTGACCTATAGAAAATGATTTGATGTGGCATCTCATAAAAGGGGAGGTTGGGGACATGCTCTGCCCCCATGTGGGGGTGGGGGGTGTTAGGGGTCTATCGATCAGGGCCATGCTCTGCCCCCATGTGGGGGTGGGGGGTGTTAGGGGTCTATCGATCAGGGACACGCTCTGCCCCCATGTGGGGGTGGGGGGTGTTAGGGGTCTATCGATCAGGGACACGCTCTGCCCCCATGTGGGGGTGGGGGGTGTTAGGGGTCTAAAGATCAGGGCCACGCTCTGCCCCCATGTGGGGGTGGGGGGTGTTAGGGGCCTAAAGATCAGGGCCACGCTCTGCCCCCATGTGGGGGTGGGGGGTGTTAGGGGTCTAACGATCAGGGCCACGCTCTGCCCCCATGTGGAGGTGGGGGGTGTTAGGGGTCTAAAGGTCAGGGAGGCTCTGCCCCCATGTGGGGGTGGGGGGTGTTAGGGGTCTATCGATCAGGGACACGCTCTGCCCCCATGTGGGGGTGGGGGGTGTTAGGGGTCTAAAGATCAGGGCCACGCTCTGCCCCCATGTGGGGGTGGGGGGTGTTAGGGGTCTAAAGATCAGGGCCACGCTCTGCCCCCATGTGGGGGTGGGGGGTGTTAGGGGCCTAAAGATCAGGGCCACGCTCTGCCCCCATGTGGGGGTGGGGGGTGTTAGGGGTCTAACGATCAGGGCCACGCTCTGCCCCCATGTGGGGGTGGGGGGTGTTAGGGGTCTAAAGGTCAGGGAGGCTCTGCCCCCATGTGGGGGTGGGGGGTGTTAGGGGTCTAAAGGTCAGGGAGGCTGTGCCCCCATGTGGGGGTGGGGGGTGTTAGGGGTCTAAAGATCAGGGAGGCTGTGCCCCCATGTGGGGGTGGGGGGTGTTAGGGGTCTAACGATCAGGGACACGCTCTGCCCCCATGTGGGGGTGGGGGGTGTTAGGGGTCTAACGATCAGGGAGGCTCTGCCCCCATGTGGGGGTGGGGGGTGTTAGGGGTCTAAAGGTCAGGGAGGCTGTGCCCCCATGTGGGGGTGGGGGGTGTTAGGGGTCTAACGATCAGGGAGGCTCTGCCCCTGGCCCACCCCCGAGTGGCAGCTCTGGCCTGTGCTTTCACAGTAAGCCCCTCTAAGCTCTGAGAGTTGAGGGACTCTGTACTGCTGGCACACTCAGGCCTGCCCTGGCTCTGGCTCACAGAGGGGGTGCTGCACCAGCCCGTTCCGCTGGGTATTGATAAGGTGCATTAGAGGAGCGAAAGGAGAGTTTAATAAAGTCGTACCTGAGTCCAGGCCCAGCCTGCTCTGCCGCTTAGCGCATGTAAGAGATGTACTGAACTCTGACTGCCTGCCAATCTCTCTGGCTCACTCCCCTGGCTCAGGACAAAGGACAAGGCTACTGATCGTGCTGCTGACTGAAACGCTTTTTTTTTTTTTAGCAGTGCCTGTGAATTAAACACAGGACATCCCCCTACATTATCACTAGGCAACGACAATATACTTTATGTATTTCACTAAAATGATTTCCACAATACAGCATTTCACTCATTCTGAAATGGATAGAGTGTATGTGTTCCTTCATTCATGCATATACATTGGATCATAGTAGTTTGTTTTTTATTTTATTTTATTTTTCCAAACCTGACCCATGACACGTAGTATGTACTCCAATACAATCCTGCAATTTACAGACAGCTATTGGCTGTGTGGCTATAGACAGCTATAAGAAGTTGTGGAAACAATGGAGAGATTCAACTACACGTAACAGCAGAGTCAAAGCAGAGGCTTATGAGTCACAGAAGAGTCACAGCAGAGTCATAGCAGAGGCCTATGAGTCACAGCAGAGTCATAGCAGAGGCCTGTGAGTCACAGTGGAATCTAAGCAGAGGCCTGTGAGTCACAGCAGAGTCATAGCAGAGGCCTATGAGTCACAGAAGAGTCATAGCAGAGGCCTGTGAGTCACAGCAGAGTCAAAGCAGAGTCATAGCAGAGGCCTATGAGTCACAGCAGAGTCATAGCAGAGGCCTGTGAGTCACAGCAGAGTCATAGCAGAGGCCTATGAGTCATAGCAGCATCATAGCAGAGGCCTGTGAGTCACAGAAGAGTCACAGCAGAGTCATAACAGAGGCCTATGAGTCACAGCAGAGTCATAGCAGAGGCCTGTGAGTCACAGTGGAATCTAAGCAGAGGCCTGTGAGTCACAGCAGAGTCATAGCAGAGTCATAGCAGAGGCCTATGAGTCACAGCAGAGTCATTGCAGAGGCCTGTGAGTCACAGCAGAGTCATAGCAGAGGCCTGTGAGTCACAGCAGAGTCAAAGCAGAGTCATAACAGAGGCATATGAGTCACAGCAGAGTCACAGCAGAGGCCTATGAGTCACAGAAGAGTCATAGCAGAGGCCTATGAGTCACAGCAGAGTCATAGCAGAGGCCTGTGAGTCACAGCAGAGTCATAGCAGAGGCCTGTGAGTCACAGTGGAATCTAAGCAGAGGCCTGTGAGTCACAGCAGAGTCATAGCAGAGGCCTATGAGTCATAGCAGAGTCATAGCAGAGGCCTATGAGTCACAGCAGAGTCATAGCAGAGGCCTGTGAGTCACAGCAGAGTCATAGCAGAAGCCTGTGAGTCACAGTGGAATCTAAGCAGAGGCCTATGAGTCACAGCAAGTCACAACCGAGGCCTATCTGTCACAGTGGAATCTAAGCAGAGGCCCGTGCACCAAAGCTCGGTGTCAGATTGCAGTGTGGGATTACTTTAAATACATTATCAACGGTGTACTCTACCTTTTCATTTGAGTGCAAGTTTTTAAATGTCACCAAAAGTTTTTTGTTAGGTGCACTGTAACACTACTTGATTGATAGACGCTATTAACCTTGCCTTTGATGCAGAAAAAATCTGTCCTACTTAATCATACCTCTGTTTAAAATTGAGGATGTTGTTCATTTTAATCTTTGAATCCTACCAGTCTTTTTATAATGTTACTCATTTGAGAAAATTAAAAAGACTGTATGCTATTAATTGAATTGCATTGTCTTAATTTGTCCATTTGCTTTTGATGTTTCCAGTCTTTCTGGTAAAGCAAAGAGCCATGATACTTACAGCACTTTAACTGAAACCTACATCTCCCCCAAAACAAAAACATGATAACATTAAACATATACAAGCATGGATCTCCAAAATTCACACCCTCCGATTAGGCTAAAGACAGGGGAAGGACACACGTGACTCCTTAGCCACCTCAGTGTTTTCAATGAAAATACCAGACAGTTTAAGAGGTTATATTGTTATGTGTATGGCAACATACAGCTTCATTATTACTAACTTTGCAAATGATTTATTTGAATTATTATTGGTATGTCAAGGACATTTTAAAACAAAATCTTTGCTGGATCTTCTTCATCCGTAGATTTGCATTAATTTTGAAATGAAGTCTGGTGATGCATTCATGATGGACTGCAAAAAGATGCTATGGAGACAAGAAAATGAATGAAAAAGGTTCCTTTTTAGGGTGCATGTCCCTTTAATAGCTGACCAGTCGTGATTTTGACAGGAGAGGTCATTAATGTAGACGTTTACTTCTACATTGAAATCTAAGGTGAATAATGTATTGCAGGATTGCCGGAGGGCAATTTCAATCTCTGAACTACAGCGGACATGAGTACAGCTCGGCTCCAAAACCTCGATCCAATGACATTGTGGGAACATCACAGTGTTGTTGCGAGGTCCCCGGAACGTTGCCAGGTCCTCGGAACCTTGCGAGGTCCCCGGAACCTTGCGCGGTCCTCGGAACCTTGTGAGGTCCACGGAACCTTGCGAGGTCCACGGAACCTTGTGCGGTCGTTGGAACCTTGCGCGGTCCTTGGCTTGCACCAGGGATCCGTCTGCACAGCTCAGCACAGTTCGCCTCACATCATTATAAACTCATTGATCAGGGATACCGCGGATCTCGCGGACGCAGCACGCTCTGCCTCCGTGTGCTCAGTCCGCTGTGACTAAAGACTCGCAACACCTGCAATAACGTCCTTCCTGCTCGCGCTCATGGGAGTTACATCACCATAACACACCTGTCAATTACCAACGACCGGGCTCCCCGGGGCCGGCGGCTGAGAAGGGGCCCTGAGCATACACCCTGTACCTGAGGTATATCAGCCCTGAGCATACACTGGGCCCTGTACCTGAGGTATATCAGCTCTGAGAGTATGCCCTGTACCTGAGGTATATCAGCTCTGAGAGTATGCCCTGTACCTGAGGTATATCAGCCCTGAGCATACACCCTGTACCTGAGGTATATCAGCTCTGAGAGTATGCCCTGTACCTGAGGTATATCAGCTCTGAGCATACACCCTGTACCTGAGGTATATCAGCTCTGAGCATACACCCTGTACCTGAGGTATATCAGCTCTGAGAGTATGCCCTGTACCTGAGGTATATCAGCTCTGAGCATACACCCTGTACCTGAGGTATATCAGCTCTGAGAGTATGCCCTGTACCTGAGGTATATCAGCTCTGAGCATACACCCTGTACCTGAGGTATATCAGCCCTGAGAGTATGCCCTGTACCTGAGGTATATCAGCTCTGAGAGTATGCCCTGTACCTGAGGTATATCAGCTCTGAGAGTATGCCCTGTACCTGAGGTATATCAGCTCTGAGCATACACCCTGTACCTGAGGTATATCAGCCCTGAGAGTATGCCCTGTACCTGAGGTATATCAGCTCTGAGAGTATGCCCTGTACCTGAGGTATATCAGCTCTGAGAGTATGCCCTGTACCTGAGGTATATCAGCTCTGAGCATACACCCTGTACCTGAGGTATATCAGCCCTGAGAGTATGCCCTGTACCTGAGGTATATCAGCTCTGAGAGTATGCCCTGTACCTGAGGTATATCAGCTCTGAGAGTATGCCCTGTACCTGAGGTATATCAGCTCTGAGCATACACTGGGCCCTGTACCTGAGGTATATCAGCTCTGAGCATACACCCTGTACCTGAGGTATATCAGCCCTGAGAGTATGCCCTGTACCTGAGGTATATCAGCTCTGAGAGTATGCCCTGTACCTGAGGTATATCAGCTCTGAGCATACACCCTGTACCTGAGGTATATCAGCTCTGAGCATACACCCTGTACCTGAGGTATATCAGCTCTGAGCATACACCCTGTACCTGAGGTATATCAGCTCTGAGAGTATGCCCTGTACCTGAGGTATATCAGCTCTGAGAGTATGCCCTGTACCTGAGGTATATCAGCTCTGAGCATACACCCTGTACCTGAGGTATATCAGCTCTGAGCATACACCCTGTACCTGAGGTATATCAGCTCTGAGCATACACCCTGTACCTGAGGTATATCAGCTCTGAGAGTATGCCCTGTACCTGAGGTATATCAGCTCTGAGCATACACCCTGTACCTGAGGTATATCAGCTCTGAGCATACACCCTGTACCTGAGGTATATCAGCTCTGAGAGTATGCCCTGTACCTGAGGTATATCAGCCCTGAGCATACACCCTGTACCTGAGGTATATCAGCTCTGAGCATACACCCTGTACCTGAGGTATATCAGCTCTGAGCATACACCCTGTACCTGAGGTATATCAGCTCTGAGCATACACCCTGTACCTGAGGTATATGAATGATGTGTTGGCTAGAGCTACGACCCAAAGTGTTTGTACCTTTTTAGGCACTTTTCTGTACCTTTTTCTCTGAAACTGTACATAATTAGCATAATCCATCCCGGGCCGCATTACACGTGTTCCCTTGGACCCCAGAATGCACTCTGGCTCTCTGAACTCGCTGCAGTGGAGTCAAAAAGTTAAAAGTAGAAAACCATTTCAGATCTACACTGCTGTCGCGAAAGGTGGTAATGGCATGTTTCTTTAAATCAGGGACTTCATGTTCTCAGCCCTTTGATCTTGCTCCTTAAATCAGCCGGGGTTACCGTGGTTACTGCCGAGCCCCTCCTGACAGTGTGCCGGAGAAGCCAGTGGCTGCCTGGCGCTGTCCGCGGGACGTATGCCCGTTTGCCTGCCTGACTGTGTGTGCCAGCGGGCTGGGCTGGCAGGGCGGGCTGGCAGGGCGGGACGCACGCGCAGCTGTGAGCCACTGAATTACAGCAGAGCACAGCTGCAGCGCTGCCTGGGTGGGAGCAGAAAAATATCTCTTTATTTATTATGGAGACCGTATAATTCCTGATCATAAATCAAAGGACTAAACGTGCGTTGTGTTCCCATGAGCCTGTGCACTACATCTGGGTCAGTGGCTTCAGACAGACACGGCACACCTTTTCCCAAGAAACGGAAAATGCAAGAGAAAACTGTAACTTAAAAAACTGTAGCACTGCTGAGCATCTTTGCTCTGATGTCCAAACCTGTAGCCACAGCCCTCTAAACCAAACGTCTGTCCACGCTGAAGCTCAGGATTTAGTAGATTCCTTCTGTTTTCCGGCTGCCATTGTACATCTGAGGGGATACAAAGCACTGGGCTGAAGAGATCTTGTCATTTTCTACATTTAATTTTGTATATGCTTTCGCAACCTAAATCGAAACCACAATCCTATGGTCTTATCAGACTTTTGCCCTGGAGATATTCAGGAGGATGATCAAGGTTTTTATAAACACACACATGCACAGTTCAGAACAAGTAATGCTCACAGTTCTTTCCCCCCACTGGGTATGGACAATATGCCACATTTCTCATTTTGTAACTGTGATTGCAGAAGTATCCGTATCTGTAATGAACATTTTTTTTGCTGTGTATTTTTTGGCATATCAGTAGTTAAAGCCTTCCCAGAAACAGGGTCCTTGGCTCTGCGTATGAATGGATGTGGTTATTTGGCTCCAAGCATAGAGCTTCTGTTCCGTTTTGTGAATACACTGATATGTTATGAATCTAAACAGAAATACACCGCTGAACATGCGTTGATGAAGTTACAAAATTTCAGGCCCAGTTTCTGGCATCAGGAGTGGTGCATTTCAGTTTTCTATTTCACATTGTTTGAATTTTAAAACCTAGCAGGACCAAATGATGATCTTGAAAAAAGCTCTGCTGCACCTATTAATGTCAGATGGCACCATCTGGGGACTGAGACGGTCACTGTTTCCTGGCAGAGATGCCGTTCTCGCAGTATTTATATTTAGCTGCTGTGCGCAAGAACGGAAAATTTCACATTAGGTTCAGAAACTATTAAAGTTGCAATCAATGAAAAATAAAACTATCTAAGGTGTACTACAGCATATGTGTTCTAAGGTGTACTACAGCATATGTATTTCAGCATATGTATTTATATTCTTCTGTTTATTTCCATTCCAGGTTTCAGTCACTGAAGGGGCCGCACTCCTGTGGTGCCAGGCTGTGCTTGTGCCTGTGGGATGTCCGCCGTATGCTCACAGCGCTGCTGAACGGGACTCATTTCTCAGTAAGGTTAGCATCGCCGCTAAGTGTTAAAATGCTCCTGAAATAATGAAACACCGCAAACAATAACAACCTGGAAATGAATGTCCTGTGTAAGGGACACCGCTGTGAAACTGTGTCGGTTAGCTGTTGCTGAATGCCAAAATTCAATCTTGGATTCAATCAAAAGTTGTTTCATTTAGACTTACAAATAGATTACTTTTTTGTTCACTAATGCAGTTAGGTAAGTTCAGTAATCACATAAATTAACTTGCAAGAACATTTTTTGGGGAAGAAAACACTATCTTATTTGTAAGTCCAAATTTTAATACAACTGTTGAGTGAACCTCAGCCACAACACCCAAATGCCCCTACTGCCCCACAGCGAGCTCACACCCAAATGCCCCTACTGCCCCACAGAGAGCTCACACCCAAATGCCCCTACTGCCCCACAGCGAGCTCACACCCAAATGCCCCTACTGCCCCACAGAGAGCTCACACCAAAATGCCCCTACTGCCCCACAGAGAGCTCACACCCAAATGTCCCTACTGCCCCACAGAGAGCTCACACCCAAATGCCCCTACTGCCCCACAGAGAGCTCACACCCAAATGCCCCTACTGCCCCACAGAGAGCTCACACCCAAATGCCCCTACTGCCCCACAGAGAGCTCACACCCAAATGCCCCTACTGCCCCACAGCGAGCTCACACCCAAATGCCCCTACTGCCCCACAGAGAGCTCACTCACAAATGCCCCTACTGCCCCACAGAGAGCTCACTCACAAATGCCCCTACTGCTCAACAGAGATCTCACACCCAAATGGCCCTCCAGCCCGACAGCGAGCTCACACCCAAATGCCCCTATTGCCCCACAGCGAGCTCACACCCAAATGCCCCTACTGCCCCACAGAGAGCTCACACCCAAATGCCCCTACTGCTCCACAGAGATCTCACACCCAAATGCCCCTCCTGCCCGACAGCGAGCTCACACCCAAATGCCCCTACTGACCCACAGAGAGCTCACACCCAAATGCCCCTACTGCTCCACAGAGATCTCACACCCAAATGCCTCAACAGGAGGGAAGGGAACGCAAACATATGAAGGGAAAGGGAAAGAGATTTTGAATCACCTGGCAGGACGAGTGTTTTGACACAATTTCAAAGTGTCATAAGCACACCTGCTGGTACCTGAATTCAAATGGTTCTCTAACTGTCTCAGACTGCTAGTGAAAGAAAAATCCACTGGATTTTAATGTGTAAAAACTGACAAGATCAATATCTCACATGTAATCTGAAAAAAAGCTACACTTACTGCATCATTACACACTCTACACCCTTACACACTCTACACCATTACACACACTACACCCTTACACATTCTACACCATTACACACACTACACCCTTACACACTCTACACCATTACACACACTACACCATTACACACACCACACCCTCACACACTCCACACCATTACACTGACTACACTAAACAACATCTCACAGGAATGAAGCATAATAACTAATAATAACTGATACAATGACATGAGTTAATAGTAGTACTGAAGATATCACCTTCATTTCAATTTCAATATTTATATTAACATAAATTCACATTTAGCCATGTAGTATCCCTGTAACTGTGATTTCTGGAAGCTGTAGAACTAGAGGATTTCTCCGGTAACAATAACAAACCCAGTTAGGTCACAGGACGCAGGAATATGAACACCATTGCCATCTTAACCTTTCCACTGTGTCTTGACCTTTTTATTTGTTAAAACAACATGAAAATGTATTTACTGTAGCTAGCAATCAAAACTGGGATGGGATTCATGGCAGCATTTGAATAGTTTGTCACACCTTAACCAAATACAACATTCAAGTACAAATATTCTAGAAGGTTTATTGTCTGCAGGCTATCCTAACTATGCTAATAATAATATCATTCGAGAAATAATTTTAATAAATTATGGTTCTTGTCAGTGCAAGTTTAGTGGTGTAATCAAGGTCAAACCTGCTTCAGATGACGTATATTCCTTCTGTTGTATCCGTACTGAAATGGCCGTGAGCTCTGTATTCTAACTCGCTGGAAGTAAATCGGCATCTGAACCGGGCAGTAACAGTGCTCTCCAGCACCTCCTGCAGGCACCGGTCAGAACCTGCCTCGGCCTGTCTTCACAGCGAGACGAACAGCTTCACGTTAAGGATGAGGCTTATGAGCATATTTTTACTCTCCTGTTTGTGTGGCTGCAAATGTATCTGAGTAAAATATTCTCAGCATGCCTTGATTGTCAGTGTCCGCATGTCGACCGTGTGGTTCTGTACTCTGAGCTTTCTGTGAAGTGTCCATTTTAAAGCTGGCCTGAGCCAATGCTTTCCTCCTGAACACTGTAGCAAATGGCATGAAATCTGCGGGTTTTCACTGACTGGAGTCAGGATCATGGAGGCTGAAATCATCAGTGAGCGGAACCCATCACTCCCAAACAGAATGGAGAAGCAAATACAAAAATAAGGCATCATACAGTTGAGATATTATTAAGCCATCTCCATCAGTGAATATAGTTCAGACTGTAACATGCAAATTCTACCACCCCACCTCTTGTAATTCTGTGTGGGGGGAAATAATTATGAGATTTTCATGTATGAAAATCATTTTGTATTTGCACAGCATTTCAACATATCACACCGTAGAACTGCTTACGTACTTAGTGAAACATACTGGTCCAAAAAACTCAAAACAGTTTGACTTCATTTCATGTGCTTCACTTGAAATAACAAAACTGCACAAGTTCTCACAAAAATCATGTTCCCTCTCCTTCATTTTGTTGTGAAGTGATTTTGGTACTTGGGTGAAGGCAGTCCTGTGTTCAATTAAAAATGGTTTGACTAGGTTCCTTATTACTGTGAATATAGAGCATCTGGTCCAAAAAGGAGCTGAGCTTAATGTTTTGAATAATATATTCTCATTAAAACATACTTTATGACATCGATATACATGTATATGAGGTGGCATGAAACCCACCTAACAGATACACTTACACCTGACACATTGCATGAATTCAGCAGAACAGACTAGAATATATTCACAGTACAACCTGAGGAGCTTTATTAATGCTCTTTCCTAAGAATAAAGCGCATTAGGTATTGTAACCTGATACTTATTTTGAGACTGTGAAAGGCTCTTTTATTTGAGATTTTGCATTATTTGGGTTAATTGCGGGCTTCTGAACAGATCCGTAGCCCAGAGGACTTCCCTGTTTTCCCATGATTTTACATCCCAGAGACAGATGGCTCATCATCTGTGTACATATTTAAATGACAAATGTAAGGCAGGTGGCTTCTCAGGAGGTACTGACTCAGTCTGGATCAATCTCACCGTCCCCTGATGCTTCTGCTTCCTAAATACGGGCATAATCCCAGGATGTCTGAATGGGTGTGAAAGGGGGGGGGGAGTGTTGGGTTTCAGGATGTCTGAACGGGTGTGAAAGGAGGCAGGGCGGGGGGGGGGGGATTCAGGATGTTGGTGCCATTTCCTCCCACCTCTGTAACACCACTGGAGGGAACTTCCATTTGATCTGACTGTGTTAGTAATGTTGCATTTGACCTGACTGTGTTAGTGATGTTGCATTTGACCTGACTGTATTAGTAATGTTCTATTTGACCTGACTGTGTTAGTAATGTTGCATTTGACCTAACTGTGTTAGTAATGTTCTATTTGACCTGACTGTGTTAGTAATGTTGCATTTAACTAGGATTTGAACCCAGACCGTAGGGCACAGTCAGCACTGTCACGGCTGGGATTCTAACCCACATCGTAAGGCTTATCCAGGCAGTAGAACCAGAACACTTCTTTAACTGGATGCATCACCCAGCATCCTCCACACCACATATTAACGTTACTCAAAAGCGTAAACTTTTTGTAACTACCCTTTACTTTGACAATGAAATGTGGTTTTACCTTTTTTGTTTTCACAAACACAGGTTGGCAAATCACTGAAGCAATGCAAAATCAGATTTGTATTGATAATTAAAAAGTCAGACTTGTTTATTTTGTATTGAAAGTTAAGGACAAGAGTTGATTGAATGCTGGGCTAAGGGTTTCCCTTTGATGTTTTCAATAAAAAGGGTCACTAAAATCCTTATGAGTGACTGAAATAAGTACTGTTGCACATTTGGGGCACAAGAAACAGAATAGCTTATTAAAGAGCACTAGGATCTGAACCATGGTGCCTTATTCCATACTGCAGCAATAATTATCACATTGCTAATAGGCTTGAACAATTAGTGCAGCTCAAATTTACTACTACGAAGCTCTCTACCATGACATGATTACAGAATATTTCCCCTGATAGTTTCATCATAAGAGAATAGCAGTTTACTTCAGACTCAAAGTGCTAACTACTAGCCCATTAGCAACAGTGTTGAGATTGCAGATCAACACCACATTAAGCAGGAAGAAACACAGGGGGAACACAGGGGGGGCACAGGGGGAACACAGGGGGGGGCACAGGGGAAACACAGGGGAAACACGGGGGGGGGGGGGGGCCCCGGGGAAACACAGGGGGAACACGGGGGGGGGGCACGGGGGAGAACACAGAGAGGACATGGGGGGAACACAGGGGGGCCACAGGGGGGGAACACAGAGAGGACAAGGGTGGAACACAGGGGAAATGCACTTTTCACTGAACCAAATGAACAATCAGTGGTTAAGATCCATACAGCCATAAGTTCCTTAGCGAGCCGTGCTGCTAAATGCTTTATTATTCTGAGTCATATTCACAAACAGAATGAGCTAACAAATGCTTCCAAGAACCGGGGGACATTATCATTATGCTGGAAGATTACTAAGAGAAAGGAAGCAGGAGAACGAGGCCAGAATTAAATCAGAATGTTTATGTGTTCTTCTACCTGACATTCCTGGTTATTAACACATTGTTGACATTTAAAAATGTGTGTCTGAGAGCTATGACTCAGCATTAATGGCATGTTCATTATGCTTTAATAGTCACTGGAAACATCCCCAGCGACGCAAGCGCTGCATCTGCTAAAAAAAGAATAAAATAATGACCTGCTTATAACACGCGCTGAGCACAGATCCAACGGAGTATAAGCTTCTGTAGTTCAGCAACTGCTTTGTTTTCTGTGCTCTATACTCACTGCACTATAAGGGGTTTCATCACTGAAGCCATTCTGCACACGGTGCTATGAGAGAAACTCCGGAATGCACTGCCTGTTACAATCCCGGGAATGATGCAGCTACTGGGAATGATGGAGGTGCTGGGAATGATGAAGGTGCTGGGAATGATGCAGGTGCTGGGAATGATGAAGGTGCTGGGAATGATGAAGGTGCTGGGAATGATGCAGGTGCTGGGAATGATGCAGCTGCCCATCAAACTGCATCATGTTTATTCCTGGGTTCTTTAAGGGCACCATAAAGCTGCTTGATTTCACAATTTTTTGTTAATTTTGGAGTGAAAAATTATTTAAAAGCATTTAGTGCATCATAAAGGTCAGCACAATACACAGGCTTTTCCAAAGTGCTAAAATGTTTAATTAGCATGAACAAGGCTAAAGACATAGCCTTAACATACATGACCCTAGAAGAATGAGTGGGCATTAGAGAGAAAGAGAGAGAGAGAAAAGGAGAGTAAGAGAGGACTATGAGAAGACAAAGAGTGAAGGTGTGGTGTGCATGTGTATGCGTGCGTGTGTGTGCCTGTGTGCAAGTGTGTGTGTGTGTAAGTGTGAGTGAGTTAGTGTGTGTGTGTGTGTGCCTGTGTGCAGGTGGGTGTGTGTGTAAGTGTGAGTGAGTTAGTGTGTGTGTGTGTGTGTGTGTCTGTGTGCAGGTGGGTGTGTGTGTAAGTGTGGGTGTGAGTGAGTTAGTTAGTGTGTGTGTGTGTGTGTGTGTGCCTGTGTGCAGGTGGGTGTGTGTATAAGTGTGGGTGTGAGTGAGTTAGTTAGTGTGTGTGTGTGTGTGTGTGTATGCCTGTGTGCAGGTGGGTGTGTGTGTAAGTGTGGGTGTGAGTGAGTTAGTTAGTGTGTGTGTGTGTGTGTGTGTGTATGCCTGTGTGCAGGTGGGTGTGTGTGTATGTGTGGGTGTGAGTGAGTTAGTTAGTGTGTGTGTGTGTGCCTGTGTGCAGGTGGGTGTGTGTATAAGTGTGGGTGTGAGTGAGTTAGTTAGTGTGTGTGTGTGTGTGTGTCTGTGTGCAGGTGGGTGTGTGTGTAAGTGTGAGTGAGTTAGTGTGTGTGTGTGTGTGTCTGTGTGCAGGTGGGTGTGTGTGTAAGTGTGAGTGAATTAGTGTGTGTGTGTGTGTGCCTGTGTGCAGGTGGGTGTGTGTGTGTGTGTGTGAGTGTGAGTGAGTAAGTGTGTGTGTGTGTGGGGAGGCGGGGGGGGGGGGGGGGGGGGGGTTAGGAGCAGAAATAATGAGGAGGGCTGTTAGGCACGTTTCCTGGCACTGAGACTGGAGCATCAGCGTGCTGTAAATGGCGTTTCTGTCCTGTTCTGACTGACGTTCCGTGCCAGTCAGTCTCGCGCCAGCCAGTCCCGTGCCAGCCACTCCCGCACCAGTCCCGCTCCAGTTCCGCCTGCTTTCTCAGGGTCATCAATCATGTGACACAGGAACGGGGAACAGCTGGATACCCCAGAGTGGGACAGGGCCTGCTGGGAACTGCTCCCCTCAGAGTGAGCTCTAAACTGCCCCCCCTCAGAGTGAGCTCTAAACTGCTCCCCTCAGAGTGAGCTCTAAACTGCCCCCCCCCTCAGAGTGAGCTCTATACTGCCCCCCCCCTCTCAGAGTGAGCTCTATACTGCCCCCCCTCAGAGTGAGCTCTAAACTGCCCCCCCCCCCCCTCAGAGTGAGCTCTAAACTGCCCCCCCTCAGAGTGAGCTCTAAACTGCCCCCCCTTCAGAGTGAGCTCTATACTGCCCCCCCTTCAGAGTGAGCTCTATACTGCCCCCCCCTCAGAGTGAGCTCTATACTGCCCCCCTCAGAGTGAGCTCTATACTGCCCCCCCTCAGAGTGAGCTCTAAACTGCCCTGCATGCAGGAAAGGCCCTGGCCAGCCGGGTCCGCAGGGACCCACTTAGGTCCGGTGTCCGTCAGCGTTTTCCCGTAAAGGTGCTGAAAAGCGCAGTTAAAGCTCAGCCTCGCCTCCGCGCTGTACCTGCCCCGGGCGTGGAGCGGGCGACAAGCTCCGCCCACTTCCTAAAGCGCTTTCGCCTCCGTTCCCCCTCAGCGAATCCCAGCAGCCTCACTCTGTAATGGGCTGCTGATCATTCCTCTGCTCCCCAAACATTCATTCACACGTTTTGACAACACATTGCGTTTTCTGCTGAATTTGCTGTACTCCGGCATTGCGCTGTGGCTGCTGATGAGCTCTGCATAATGGCGTTTAACACGGAGTCCAGCGCCTATGTGCTGAGGAACAGACTGCTTTCCCTGTGGAGAGAGGTCTGAGCAAATTTACTGTGGAAAAGAGCTGTATGTATGCATCAGCCTTTAAGAGCTATTGCTGATTTATGTGCCTCACATTGATTTATTTACCCTCATCAGCTAGAACTCCCAATCAAACTGGTGATGGATCACTGCCTACGTTGTGCCAGGGCTACTATGAGCTACTGTGAGATGTTATGAGCTGCTGTGAACTACTGTGAGCTGCTATAAGCTGCTATGAACTACTGTGAACTACTGTGAGCTGCTATGAGCTGCTGTGAGCTACTGTGAGCTGCTGTGAGCTACTATTGTTTCTAGAACACAAATATCCCAGACTGCATTGCTATATATTTTTATATGGGGATGGCAGGTATGTCTATTGCTAAGTTACACCTTGTCGAGCCATTCCCAATACCCATGCCCTGTACCCATGCCCTGTGCCCATCCCTGTATTCATGCCCTGTACCCATGCCCTGTGCCCATCCCTGTATTCATGCCCTGTACCCATCCCTGTATCCATGCCCTGTACCCATCCCTGTATCCATGCCCTGTGCCCATCCCTGTATTCATGCCCTGTACCCATTCCTGTACCCATCCCTGTATCCATGCCCTGTGCCCATCCCTGTATCCATGCCCTGTACCCATCCCTGTATCCATGTCCTGTGCCCATCCCTGTATCCATGCCCTGTACCCATCCCTGTACACCCCTGAAGGTCTAAGAGTGGCCAGCCGGAAAGCCATGTCTCAGCTGGCTAGCTCCTAACTACACAGTACTTCATTTAATAAGATAGCTTACCCATTAGTCCATCACATGAGCTGTCATTCCCTGGATGGCTGTAAAGTTGTTAATTAGATAGGCTTTGTTAACAGTAGTACATTAGAGCCCTATGGTCCAGGGTCAAATCCCGACTCTGCCAGGAAAAGAACCCACTAAACCACATTAACTTTCCAATGATTTTTCTATAGAGTTATAGTCAGAAAGCTAGCTAGCTAACATCATTATGGTTAACTAGTGGACTTGTTTTGTTGACTTGCTCTCATATTACTGACATACGAGTGCTACTGTTATTACAGTTCAGAAGAAGAGCTTGCATGTTTATTTGCTTTAATGTTGTCTTGAACATAATTCATCCCACCTCTGCCCCATTTATTGGAGTTGAAAAGGTCATAGCTCATATATATATCTCAGGTCTTATGCATTATTCATGAGACTCGCACAGTGGACCAATCCTAGGCTCGCTTGCTTGGGTATGACAATCTCGCGCATATGGACGAAATACGCATGGAGTGCCGCGGGTTCTGAATTTAGCCATTATGCTAAATCAATACCAGTGCAATGCTTGTATGACAGAATGAATGCTGTAGACTGGCTAGCCATGGAGGTTATACACAAAGCTACACACAAGGCTAGCTATGTGCAGATTCAATAAACAAGCTAATTTCATAATTTCATGTTTATTTCATTTAATTTATTTCATGTTCATTTACCCTTAGATAAAATGCAAAATACATCATGAGGTAACGTGGATAAAACTGGCAGCTGCAACCACTGTGAGTAAAGATCTTTTTGTAACATTATCCCACATAGGCTACAGTATTATATACGTTCACTCAATAGCGCCGGTGTTCCCTTATCTTGCAGTCATTTCGGCCAGCAGCCTGCTTAGGCGACACAACCGAAGTTGCTTTTTTAATCGGTTGAAAGTTCAGCGCGATGCCACGATTATTTATGAGTTAAGTAATACTTTCATGTATGTAAGTTACTCCTCGCCAAAAACATTTTTTTGAAAGCCACGTTACTCACACAGAAAGTAAGCACTGTTCTCATACATCTGTGAAAAAGGACGATTCTTAAAAATATGTCAGCGTACTGAATTGCGGATATTCCTTATTCTCCTCTATTGATACCGATGTTTCACAGAAACTAGACGAGTCAAATCCCAAAGCAGTCTTTCCTATGTTTATTGCGTTCATTCAATAACTTGGGCCTGTGGTTCTTAATCTTACTGTCTGTAGAAAAGCAGTCAATACAGTATGTGTATCTTTTCACTGCACATAACGCAGACCATCGCTGTGCGGGAAGTCTGAACGAACTTCTGCGTCTTCCCCTCATAAAGTACGTACAGCATGTGTGTGACGTGAGAAGAGGATGCAAGTGCGTTTTTCATGCCACCAGTGTATGTTCGTCGATCAGGAAAAAGGCTCCTAAAATCGTATGAAAGTAAACAATATTTAATAAAAATGGTAAACATAATTTTGGATTGAGTCTTGTTTAAATGATGGATCACTGTTCTTCAGTTCTCTAGGAAAAAAAGTATATTTGTATATTTGCGTCAGCAAAAAAGTACCAAATTTGAATTTATAAAATAATAACTGTTGTATTCTAGCCATTAATCATAATAATCCTTTGGAGGGATTCTCATTTGCACATACAGTGTGATATTATTTAATAATAATAATAATAATAATAATCATCATCATCATCATCATCAAGTTCATTATCATTTCAAACTATATTATAAAATGAGAATCAATGCACAGTACAAACAAGACAGCTTTATTTGTGCTTTTTATGATTTAGATTTTAATTTGGTACCCTGACAGAATTTAGTGGGTTTCTTCCTTGTTTATTTATACATTTATTTAACAGATATATTAGATATTATTTCCTGGTATATGTGAAGAACTTGGGTTTCTTCATTTATCTTTTTTTCAGGTCTTGTAGAACAAAACGTGACATTTCAGAACGTATACCTTGTAGAACCAGGCTCACGTTTCCGGCAGTATTCATGTCTTCACCTCCTCAGGTATGAAGTCTGCAGGGCACTTTCGTCCATACACACCCGCCCTGCTCCCCCCCCAGGTCCATACGCACCTGTCCCCCCCCCCAGCATACAGAGCAGAACTATGAATCATGTGTTGCTAATGGGGAGGGAGATTTGTGGAAGACTCCATAGGATCCTCAGCTGGGGGGTGAGCCCAGAAGAGGTGGCCTTATGGCTGAGTGGTGATTTGGCTAGCAGCCAGGTTAGCTCTTAGCCGCGTCACAGGAAGTTTAAGAGCAGGTGGCGAACACTGCAGAGCTAATTAGAGCCAGCTTTGCACACCTGACCTCACAGGACGCCTCTAACTGTGTCCTGCTTCCCTCAGGGACTCATGACCCTTCAGCCTAGCAGTTACCTTGAACCTGCAGCACGTCCGTATGCAGTCCTCCACGCTAGGAATGGAAGGAAAGTACAGTGCTCGCTCACACTTCCATAAGAGGGCGCTCTCTGCTCGCCCCGCGGTCGCTGTGGCTTGCTGTTTCACCACCTTCATGTGAGATCATCACACCCGAGTCCCTGCTCCACCAAACACCAATGTCTCCCCCCCCAGCAACACAAGGAGCCATGAACAACAAATAAACCTCATCTTTATGTTCCTCAGCACCAGAAAAGTTGACAAAGTCCAGAGAAAAATAAATGAATGGACAAGAAAAAACTTCCACACACGAAAGAATATGCACGGTACAGCTATAGTATTCCCTCGCCACACAGACAAAGTGGACAGGCTGTCCATTAAATGACTATCACACTGAAGATTAGCAGCAATTCCAGATGCAAAACAAAATGGCCACCACAGTGTACTACTGTTAGAATGTAACAGAGGGCTAATGATGGAGCAGAATTTGATTGGTTAAAAAGGTTATAAAATGCATTTCATAATTTTTTTCAAAAGCTACAGATTACTGAAGTCTGAGATGCAGTACATTTAAGGCTAATCTAGTTAAAATTTCCCTTCATCACCAGAGAAAGTCTTTTGCTGGAAATGAAGGTTTCTTGTGTGCGAGGCACACCTTATCCGCCGACCAGAGGAAAATCTGGAACCGTTACCAAGGAGACCAAGGCTCTGTAATTGTTTGTAATGCTGGAACCGTGGGGAGATGCGCTGAATGTGTTGAGGCTTTGTTGGGCATGATGTCATCAGGCATGATGTCATTCAGCTGCTTTTCATGGTTCTCTTTTTTCTCTTTTTGCTGTTTCTCAGGATCCCTTTATCACTCTTAAATTGGGGAAACAGAGCTTTGGGCTTTTGTGGGGCAGTGGTTTATGCTTTTGGGGGGCTGTGGTTTGTGTTTTTGGGGGGCGGTGCTTTTTTACTTTTGGGGAGAAGTGCCTTGTGCTTTTGGGGAGAAGTGCTGTGTTTTTGGGGAGAAGTGCTTTGTGTTTTTGGAGGGCTTGGTTACACAGGCTGAGATCAGATATCTAGCTTCAGTCAGTTGTGCAATGGCCCTGCCTGTCCATTATGGGTATTTGGGTAACATATAATAATAATAATAATAATAATAATAATAATAATAATACATATTATTTAACAGGCGTCTTTCTGAGGTCACAAGCTATGTGATGTAAATAACCAAATAAACCAGGTCAGAACAGTTGCCACTTTTTAAAGTTTTTAATTCAGTCATGTGCTCTATATTTGCAGCAGAACCATGATTTATAAAAGAGATGAGCACAATGAACTAAAGAGGTTGACCACTTTAGCTGAACCACACTGAGCTGAATAAGGCAAATTAAGGCAGTAATCAAACCCAAAGTGCAGTTAACTCATTTGAATGGATAAACAAAATTCAAAGCATATTTTCTCAACAAAGCAGGGAACTGTCCCTCCAAACTGAACACGAAAGACAGAATGTTTGCCTGTTTATCTGAAATATTTTGCATTGGTTCGAACAACCTTGCTTTGTAGTATAATCTACAATACAGTATGATGTCTGCAAGTAACCAATATATCACAGTATCACAGCAAACAGGGAATTATGGGTAAGGACGTTGCTGATGGGAGAAGTGAAGAGTATGCAGAGCAGTAATCAGGAAGGCAGAGAGGGTGAGAGGGTGAGAGGCAGAGGCTGAGAGGCAGAGAGGCAGAGAGAGTGAGAGGGTGAGACGCTGAGAGGGTGAGAGGTTGGGAGGCTGGGAGGCTGAGAGGGTGAGAGGCAGAGGCTGAGAGGGTGAGAGACAGATAGAGTGAGAGGGTGAGAGGGTGGGAGGCTGAGAGGGTGAGAGGCAGAGAGAGTGAGAGGGTGAGAAGCTGAGAGGCTGGGAGGCTGAGAAGCTGAGAGGGTGAGAGGGTGAGAGGCTGAGAAGCTGGGAGGGTGAGAGAGTGAGAGGGTGAGAGGCTGAGAAGCTGGGAGGGTAAGAGGGTGAGAGGCTGAGAAGCTGGGAGGGTGAGAGGCTGAGAAGCTGGGAGGG